>NW_015505973.1:1337826-1360707 GCF_001515645.1 Sinocyclocheilus grahami | reverse complement strand
AAATATCTTCATATAAACAAACTAAGGCTTTGTCTGTGCTCTTAACATTTAAAATGAGAGGCAACCACTGCATTTTAATCATGATCAAAACAAAGATGCTGCATACATGCAACATGAGCAGTTTTTAATCTAAATTACATTGTATAATTTCGAAATTTGAAGCAAAAACAGAATGATTTGACAGTTTTGTGAAACTATGCATAAAAAATATCTGCATGAAACAGAAACAGCAGACGAGCTGAATGAGATGCAGATTCACCCTCTGCCAGCAGGTGGCGCTTAAAGCATTTCCTTGGTTTCCGCTGTAAACAAAGCAGCGCTGCACTTATGAACTTTAATATGCGTTATACAGAGGCAAGATGAAAAGAAAAAATACCATCTAAACTTTTCTAAAGACAGTAAGTTCCCCTCAGACATAAATTCATATAAACTCCTACCCCTAAATGAATCGCGATTTGTTGAGCATCTCGACCGATTTGAATCGTCATGTATTTGATCACGTATTTAAATCGATTTTCAACCGGCTCGCAGTTAATCGTTACTTCCCTACTGTACAGTGAAAACCACTGCAGTTAGACTGTTCTTAAGGGAGAAAGTCTCCCACAACTGGTGAAATTTTCTATCATTACTTGATGCTGACCGTCAGAGCACCTTAAGAACTGAACGTTGAACTGCCTGTGATAGGGCAAATGTATGTGCCAGTCCTTACAGAAAAAAAACAAGGCCAACTGAACTAATGAGTGTAATGCAATGCTGAATAGCCAGGACTTATTTTACAGATGTTTCTTGGCTTGCCGAATGTGATTTAGCTGAAAGCAGTTAAAACTTTGCAGTTGGTGTACTACAGCGAAGCCCATCTCACACGCATAGCGGTGAAACAATCCACAAGCCAGTGCAAACTACCCTAACCTGGTTGCTGGTGTTTATGATGCTGTACACCACACTGTAAAAAAAAAATCTGTGACATTTACGGTAAAATACTGGCAGCTGTGGTTGCCAGAACTTCACCGTGAAAAATATGGTAGCAACATTTTAGGTTTTACAGACTTGACTTAAATTCACAATAAAATACTGTATTTCATTAACTGATGTAATGTTAATAAACCAGCACATTGAAGTACTAATATCTGTTTTGAACCATTGTAATGCATTGATAACCACCAAAAACTGGTGGTAATGAGAAAGTCACATGATGAACCAAATAGTGTTGGGTCGTTCTTGAACGATTCGTTCGTTTTGAACGAATCTTTAATGTGACTCGGGAAGAACGAGTCGTCTCGGGGAGTGATTCGTTCAGTCACGCATGCGCAACATCCTATAGTGTGTACTGGAATTAGTCAAGTAGTTCACCTGGTTTTCGGGTTTTTTCCGAGTCGTTCGTTCATCACATGACAGCCCCATAAGCTTTAACCAATGCAGTCTGAGCCGGAAAGAGAACTGATTAGTTCATCTCTTGAGTCTTTGGGTTTGAGTCGTTTATTCATCACGTGACAGCCCCATAAGCCCAAACCCGAAGACTTGTCAGATAAGAGGTGGTGAGCTAATCATAGACTGAAGACTCAGGTAAACAATGAATTCATCTTTTCTGTTTCTTATAGCAGTTTTGTATTGTTTGTAGTGTGATCAACGTTTGCATAAGTAGTAGACATATTAGGGAAGTAACACGTAACATTTTAATTCTATTTTGTTAAAATGAACGAAATGACTCGAAAAAAGATTTGTTCATTTTGCTGAACGAGACTCAAAGGTCCGAGTCGGTAAAATGATCCGAACTTCCCATCACTAGAACCAAAGCTCATCATAAACAGCTTTTCAACGAGCTGAGGAGGGCAATACTTATCTATAGAAGGTGCACAGTCTCATTCACACAAACACTAAACCCAATCATGGTGACACACATGATACTGAGATAATGCAATAAACATTCATTTAACAACATTAGATGTACGATTAAACTCTAATGTACACAACTGATAAGAAAAACTAAGAAGAAACATGTTATTTCAACAAAAAAATCAAACTATGAAGTGTCATGCAGGGAATTCTGGGAGTGTCAATTTACGGTTTTTCACTGTAAATTATAGAATGACTTTTTCTTTTTCACTTCCAAAAACCGTATTTTTAACAGTATTTTACTGTAAAATTACGTTAAATGTAATTACATTTATTCACCGAATATATTATGGAAACGTACTGTTAACCAATTAACAGGTTTTTACTGTAGCATTTTTACAGTCTTTTACTGTTAAAATCACAAGCATTATTTACAGTGCAGCTCCCAGCGCACCACAAATGGATGAGCAATTTCATGGGCCAGACCCAGACCCGGGACATGGTACTAAACCTGTTACTATTACGACTCTTCCTTTGCCTACAAATATGGGCAAGGAATTCTTTGAGGTTGGAATTTAGTGCAAGAAGAAGTCCCTGATGCGCGTGACCTCTATCCATGGGATGTAGGCTGTGGTGCGAGTGAAGACACTGGGCTTGTTCTCCACCATGCATTCGATAGGACCAAAGCTCACAATGCCGTGGACCTCCCAGTGGTTACGCCCCACCTGGCACAGCAGAGGGCCACTAGAGTCACCCTATTGGTAGAAGAGCCACACAGAAGGTATGAATAGAGCTAAAGATGGGGCACCTTGATGAATTTTTCCATAAAACTGTTTTCTCACCTGGCATGCGGCTGGGGTCCCCTCTGTATCTCGGAACCCAGCACAAATCATGGAGTCTCTCACACGGTCACCCCAGAACTTCTTCTGCCGACAGGTCTTATAGTCAATGACTAGGAGCTGAGCTTGGTTCAGAGCCTCAGCAAGTGACACATTTTCTTTCCCACCTAAGCTTTACAGAGGAAGAAGAGATGCCAAGGCCATATTCTGGATAAGTGGATCACCTCCCTTTGTAAATTCAATGATGTTAACAAAATGTTAAAGTACTTCATTAGGGACGTAAAATAAACTAGGTTCTATTGTAGAAACTGTGGTGGGGTACGGTGTTACTGTACACTCTACATTTTATCTATGAGCTGATGATTTCATAAATAATCCAGCCATCATATTTCAAGGCCCAACTTTCACAAAAGGTTCTTATTTTAATACATGAAGGTCAAAGGCGTATAATGCAGTTTTTACCTCGTGTGTCCCCCCAGCCAGTCACCCAACAGTAGTGCCCTGGTTTAAGGTTGATCTGCTTGCGCGGCAGGCAGGCATAGCGGATGAAGTTACTGGTCTGAATGTCCGTGGCAGCTTTAACCAATACGATGTCATAGTCCAGGGCTGGATAACTGAAGTGCTCATGCCTGTAGATCCTCTTCACTGGGAAAATACGCTCAGCGGACTCTGCTCTTTTCAGTTGATGCTTACCCAAAACGATACGCCAGCTACTTGCATCCTCTGCTTTTCCCCTGGGCAGTGAAGAGCACAAAGATAGGAACTTAACACACACTGTGATCAGCTGATTAGGCCTTTGAGCACCTAATGAGTCTTAGGCAGAGCCGTTGTCAGGGGAAAACAACCAGGAACATTGCCCTGCATGAATTCAAGCAAGTTCTGCCTCTACTGGTGATAAATGGATGATTTGCCTTACTTCTGAAAGCAGTGAGCAGCAGTAAGAATCCAGTTCTTATGGCTCAGAGTCCCTCCACACACATGAACATAATGTTTACTGCCTCTAGGACGAACCTATAAAAATAGATACAAGCTTAAGTGACTTCTTCTTCTGTTGTACCTTGAGTAATGCTGTGTCATTTCAAGTGGAATTTACCTGCAGTGAGACCTGCCACGGCCAGGAGTGAGGTCTTGCTTCGTTGCCTGACACGATACGCTCCACAGTGTTCGGTTTGAAATGAGCCAGGCCACAGTCCTTCGGCCAGTCTAAGGACAGAACAACACTTAAGTCAATGTCAGTTGAAGTCCCATGAAGACAAGCAAACACAAGGTACACAGGATTTGTGAGGAAGCAAATGAAAGGTGTTGTACCAGGAGAGGAAAGAAGGAAAGGAAATCCATATTTGGATCTTTGAGAAGGACATAGAAATAAGTGTAAATACAGTTTTTCAACACTTGTAATGCACTTGAAAGATGTCAATGGTCAGCTTTCATTTAGTTTCTCACAGAGGAAGAGGACTTTGTGCTGTTGAAGGTGACTAGGGTTGAATGCATGGGTGGAGGCTCTGTCCAACTTCCAGACCCAGCAGCATTAGCAACAGTGGACAAAATGGGCTTCTTACTGCCATGATCTACAGTAAAATGTGTTGTGCATTGGAGATGACCCATTTATACCGTGCCTGGTGCAGGGCCCATCCTTTTTGCACTCCACGCCTCTGTCATTGGGACAAAGCACTTTGACAATACCCCTCCCAATCCTGGATTGTTCTGGTAGGTTAGCTGGGGGTTTTCGGAACAGGCTGGCCCCATGGGATCATGGGAGTCCCATCAGCACTTTCAGCTACAGGCCGTCCCTTGCCACTTTGCAAAACTACCCAGAATAGATTGCCAGTAACCTCCTTATAGTCATGCCATGCTAATAGCTGTTTGGATGCGGAGAGGTGCTGACCTTCACGTGACCTTCTATTGCTTTCCGAAACCTTGCAGAACCCAAGTTATACCTTGGAAAACCCTGATAAATAATTAACAGGATCATGACTGAACTGTGTCGTTTATATACTCATTTCATTAAAGATTAGCAGAACCTGTTTTTAGTAAGCACTCATTTTTCCAAAGTGACTTACAGTCCACTCATTACAGCAACAATCCCCTTGGAGCAACGTGGCGATAAGAGCCTTGATCAAAGGCACAATGGTTATTGTTCATAGCTTGTACCTTGCATATACGCATGTAACTTTTCAACTCTATATTAAACAACATAATAGGTTTTACAGTTATTCTTACTCAGAGCTTTTGCTAAACTTCTTTGAGTACAAGAAAGGAAAGGTTTTTTATATTACAGTTTCTGTGATTTGATAATAGTGTGAATATGTTTCTCATGTTACCAGCAGAGAGCATAAGAACCAGAATACAAAGATGCAACAGGGCCTGTGAAACCTACTTAAATTTTTTGTTCTGGTGGAGCAGATTTTAAGACAGGAGATGCTGAGATATTAATTACTATATGCATGTGACTATATTCAGACTGAATGGAGTTTTATTATGTTAGTTTATGATGTGTCCCTGCTCACCTGTTTTTACTCCGAACTGTGAAATACGGTACAGCAAGGAAAACAAAACAGAAGGGAGCACCTGTTCAGGAGCAGTCAATAACAGGGAATATGCCTGCTCAACCAATTGGTCAAAATTACAATGAAAGAGCCATAGAAATGTCCAGGGCAATCTACTGGAAAACAGTTCACCAAGTTTAGCAGGAACTTCTGACATGTTCTCATGCCCCTCTTTTTGTCAGTGTTCGTCACAAACAAAGAGAAATGTAATTGCCAGTGAGAAATCCCATTGTCTTAAGGCAAATTATTCTAACATAAACAACACTTACTGTACTGTTTTAAAATAACAGACACAGAACATTGTTTACCAAACGCTTTATTGTTGCTCATACATTTCAAGACATTCAGTATTCTCAATATTAGAACACATTAGTGTAGGGTTTTTTTTTCTGTAGAAAGCCTACATAAAGCTTGTTTTCATCATACTGTAAGGTGTTGATCCAGTAATATCTATATTATTTTAAATCACAATGCTGTGGTCCAAAAAATAAATCAGATTGCTTTGGCAAAGAAAACAAAAGCAGTTTGTGCAGCACAGTATACTGTTGATTTGGTCAGAGATTCTGTATACACAACGAGACTCAAAGGTCCGAGTCGGTAAAATGATCCGAACTTCCCATCACTAGAACCAAAGCTCATCATAAACAGCTTTTCAACGAGCTGAGGAGGGCAATACTTATCTATAGAAGGTGCACAGTCTCATTCACACAAACACTAAACCCAATCATGGTGACACACATGATACTGAGATAATGCAATAAACATTCATTTAACAACATTAGATGTACGATTAAACTCTAATGTACACAACTGATAAGAAAAACTAAGAAGAAACATGTTATTTCAACAAAAAAATCAAACTATGAAGTGTCATGCAGGGAATTCTGGGAGTGTCAATTTACGGTTTTTCACTGTAAATTATAGAATGACTTTTTCTTTTTCACTTCCAAAAACCGTATTTTTAACAGTATTTTACTGTAAAATTACGTTAAATGTAATTACATTTATTCACCGAATATATTATGGAAACGTACTGTTAACCAATTAACAGGTTTTTACTGTAGCATTTTTACAGTCTTTTACTGTTAAAATCACAAGCATTATTTACAGTGCAGCTCCCAGCGCACCACAAATGGATGAGCAATTTCATGGGCCAGACCCAGACCCGGGACATGGTACTAAACCTGTTACTATTACGACTCTTCCTTTGCCTACAAATATGGGCAAGGAATTCTTTGAGGTTGGAATTTAGTGCAAGAAGAAGTCCCTGATGCGCGTGACCTCTATCCATGGGATGTAGGCTGTGGTGCGAGTGAAGACACTGGGCTTGTTCTCCACCATGCATTCGATAGGACCAAAGCTCACAATGCCGTGGACCTCCCAGTGGTTACGCCCCACCTGGCACAGCAGAGGGCCACTAGAGTCACCCTATTGGTAGAAGAGCCACACAGAAGGTATGAATAGAGCTAAAGATGGGGCACCTTGATGAATTTTTCCATAAAACTGTTTTCTCACCTGGCATGCGGCTGGGGTCCCCTCTGTATCTCGGAACCCAGCACAAATCATGGAGTCTCTCACACGGTCACCCCAGAACTTCTTCTGCCGACAGGTCTTATAGTCAATGACTAGGAGCTGAGCTTGGTTCAGAGCCTCAGCAAGTGACACATTTTCTTTCCCACCTAAGCTTTACAGAGGAAGAAGAGATGCCAAGGCCATATTCTGGATAAGTGGATCACCTCCCTTTGTAAATTCAATGATGTTAACAAAATGTTAAAGTACTTCATTAGGGACGTAAAATAAACTAGGTTCTATTGTAGAAACTGTGGTGGGGTACGGTGTTACTGTACACTCTACATTTTATCTATGAGCTGATGATTTCATAAATAATCCAGCCATCATATTTCAAGGCCCAACTTTCACAAAAGGTTCTTATTTTAATACATGAAGGTCAAAGGCGTATAATGCAGTTTTTACCTCGTGTGTCCCCCCAGCCAGTCACCCAACAGTAGTGCCCTGGTTTAAGGTTGATCTGCTTGCGCGGCAGGCAGGCATAGCGGATGAAGTTACTGGTCTGAATGTCCGTGGCAGCTTTAACCAATACGATGTCATAGTCCAGGGCTGGATAACTGAAGTGCTCATGCCTGTAGATCCTCTTCACTGGGAAAATACGCTCAGCGGACTCTGCTCTTTTCAGTTGATGCTTACCCAAAACGATACGCCAGCTACTTGCATCCTCTGCTTTTCCCCTGGGCAGTGAAGAGCACAAAGATAGGAACTTAACACACACTGTGATCAGCTGATTAGGCCTTTGAGCACCTAATGAGTCTTAGGCAGAGCCGTTGTCAGGGGAAAACAACCAGGAACATTGCCCTGCATGAATTCAAGCAAGTTCTGCCTCTACTGGTGATAAATGGATGATTTGCCTTACTTCTGAAAGCAGTGAGCAGCAGTAAGAATCCAGTTCTTATGGCTCAGAGTCCCTCCACACACATGAACATAATGTTTACTGCCTCTAGGACGAACCTATAAAAATAGATACAAGCTTAAGTGACTTCTTCTTCTGTTGTACCTTGAGTAATGCTGTGTCATTTCAAGTGGAATTTACCTGCAGTGAGACCTGCCACGGCCAGGAGTGAGGTCTTGCTTCGTTGCCTGACACGATACGCTCCACAGTGTTCGGTTTGAAATGAGCCAGGCCACAGTCCTTCGGCCAGTCTAAGGACAGAACAACACTTAAGTCAATGTCAGTTGAAGTCCCATGAAGACAAGCAAACACAAGGTACACAGGATTTGTGAGGAAGCAAATGAAAGGTGTTGTACCAGGAGAGGAAAGAAGGAAAGGAAATCCATATTTGGATCTTTGAGAAGGACATAGAAATAAGTGTAAATACAGTTTTTCAACACTTGTAATGCACTTGAAAGATGTCAATGGTCAGCTTTCATTTAGTTTCTCACAGAGGAAGAGGACTTTGTGCTGTTGAAGGTGACTAGGGTTGAATGCATGGGTGGAGGCTCTGTCCAACTTCCAGACCCAGCAGCATTAGCAACAGTGGACAAAATGGGCTTCTTACTGCCATGATCTACAGTAAAATGTGTTGTGCATTGGAGATGACCCATTTATACCGTGCCTGGTGCAGGGCCCATCCTTTTTGCACTCCACGCCTCTGTCATTGGGACAAAGCACTTTGACAATACCCCTCCCAATCCTGGATTGTTCTGGTAGGTTAGCTGGGGGTTTTCGGAACAGGCTGGCCCCATGGGATCATGGGAGTCCCATCAGCACTTTCAGCTACAGGCCGTCCCTTGCCACTTTGCAAAACTACCCAGAATAGATTGCCAGTAACCTCCTTATAGTCATGCCATGCTAATAGCTGTTTGGATGCGGAGAGGTGCTGACCTTCACGTGACCTTCTATTGCTTTCCGAAACCTTGCAGAACCCAAGTTATACCTTGGAAAACCCTGATAAATAATTAACAGGATCATGACTGAACTGTGTCGTTTATATACTCATTTCATTAAAGATTAGCAGAACCTGTTTTTAGTAAGCACTCATTTTTCCAAAGTGACTTACAGTCCACTCATTACAGCAACAATCCCCTTGGAGCAACGTGGCGATAAGAGCCTTGATCAAAGGCACAATGGTTATTGTTCATAGCTTGTACCTTGCATATACGCATGTAACTTTTCAACTCTATATTAAACAACATAATAGGTTTTACAGTTATTCTTACTCAGAGCTTTTGCTAAACTTCTTTGAGTACAAGAAAGGAAAGGTTTTTTATATTACAGTTTCTGTGATTTGATAATAGTGTGAATATGTTTCTCATGTTACCAGCAGAGAGCATAAGAACCAGAATACAAAGATGCAACAGGGCCTGTGAAACCTACTTAAATTTTTTGTTCTGGTGGAGCAGATTTTAAGACAGGAGATGCTGAGATATTAATTACTATATGCATGTGACTATATTCAGACTGAATGGAGTTTTATTATGTTAGTTTATGATGTGTCCCTGCTCACCTGTTTTTACTCCGAACTGTGAAATACGGTACAGCAAGGAAAACAAAACAGAAGGGAGCACCTGTTCAGGAGCAGTCAATAACAGGGAATATGCCTGCTCAACCAATTGGTCAAAATTACAATGAAAGAGCCATAGAAATGTCCAGGGCAATCTACTGGAAAACAGTTCACCAAGTTTAGCAGGAACTTCTGACATGTTCTCATGCCCCTCTTTTTGTCAGTGTTCGTCACAAACAAAGAGAAATGTAATTGCCAGTGAGAAATCCCATTGTCTTAAGGCAAATTATTCTAACATAAACAACACTTACTGTACTGTTTTAAAATAACAGACACAGAACATTGTTTACCAAACGCTTTATTGTTGCTCATACATTTCAAGACATTCAGTATTCTCAATATTAGAACACATTAGTGTAGGGTTTTTTTTTCTGTAGAAAGCCTACATAAAGCTTGTTTTCATCATACTGTAAGGTGTTGATCCAGTAATATCTATATTATTTTAAATCACAATGCTGTGGTCCAAAAAATAAATCAGATTGCTTTGGCAAAGAAAACAAAAGCAGTTTGTGCAGCACAGTATACTGTTGATTTGGTCAGAGATTCTGTATACACATTTACTTACCTACAATAAATGTCATGCTATTTAAATGAATATAATCTAAACATTATTGACAGAGATTGCTCTAAATACAATCCATAACTTTCACAAATCCATGACTGATTCTGTATAAGATATAGTCGTGATATAGCACACGTGATTATGATATACATTTAAAAAATCTAACTCTTACACTGAATGTCATATGAACCATTTTAACTTTAATATTTTAACATTATAATGAACAAACTATAAGCATTAATGATATTATATAACAAAAAAGATTTATGAATGTGTAAAATCATGTGAAAATGACCATAATTATCTTTGTCCTCACACTGTTTCTGAACAGAAAGAATGCAACCACAAAATGTTCTCCATAATTAAGTTGTGACGTGAAAATAGTGGTGAGATTATGCTTTTTTCAGGTCAGATTTTGGCACCAGAATCAAAGTGTACATGTTTTACTTTTTGAATTGATTGAGATTGTCCCTGAGCTTAGAACCAGGACTGGGGCTTAGTTTTAGCTCATAATGTACTATATAAATGCAGGAACATTGACCTTGAATCTATATTTGCTAATCATCAGTAGGCCTGATAAGAACCTAGCTTTACACACCCACAGACCTCATGAGCATTCATATTTTTAGCTCTGTGGATTGATTTTGGCCTTGAGCCCACTCTAATCCACCAGGCAAAACTGTCACTGGACCAATCACCATTTGCATCAAGATCAGTGAATTCAGTAACAACATAAATGGTTGTAAATTGATAGTTGTTTGTAAATTATGTTTCTATATCCATAGAATCTGGCAAGAAATAACTGACAAAAAATTAAGCTGAAATTTCTGCCATTTAGTGTTGTTGGATTGTCATTGACTACAAAGGGTTTAACACCATGAATCTGTGAGAACAGAAAACAAAGAAATCTAAATCCATCATGATTTGAGGGCTAGCGTGTAGACTAACTAGAACTAGCCTTCAGATCTGCTCCAGGGAGCCCTTCAGGGTGTCCAAGAGTTCCACTAATTTTAATGTATCCCTAGCTAATGTTCAGTAATCTGTTGTTTGCTTGACAAAATCGAACTAGTGCAACCAGACATTTTTAGCCTATAATTAGCATAAAAATTTTTTAAAAAGATAATACTCAGTGCTTACCAAAATCATAATTTTGGTATTTCGAGCCAAAAGGGGCATCTAAAAGATAAATTGGAGATCAAGACAGGGACAAGGCCATGTGTGAAGGTAGGTAGAAACACACCATTATATGTAAACTTTGAATGGTAGCTCAATGCAACGCTAGCTTGCAATGTAACTCCAAACATCACTGCTCTACTGATCCAATAGTGGAGCTTTAATAGCTTCAACTAAACGGACAAGGCTTTGGAATATTTAGAGATATTATTTGAAGGAAAATTTGCTTTAGCTAAATAAATATATATGCCACGGGCTATTCTCAATCCATTTCCACCTTTCAGCAAAAGCCTGTACCTTTCTGTTTTACCTTTTCTAGGCATCCACATACTGAAAAGACAAGCTCCGGCCCTTCACTGATCACTTCAGTCTCCCACAGTACTGGGGTTAGAGCAACACGCTGAACTGCGCAGTGTTCTTATAATGCCTTCGCTCTTCTTCCGTTGCCTGGGCTGCAGTGCCAGGCTGCTGACATTGTCCGTGGAGTCTTCCGTTTGAGCAGCCGCAGCTGCAGCAGCTGCAGTCTCTTTGATCTGAACTTCCAGATGCCTTTGGATTGCTAGGCCAAGCTCTTCAGGGTCCACAGCTGCACCATACACCTCCCAGGTCATACCCTCAGCATCCCATTCCACCTCCTTCACAGGGGTCCTATGACACATGTGTTCCATGGTCAAAGGTGCGTCCAAGGTAGGATCCACTCTCAAACTAATTTCAGGTAATACGTGAGAAAGAGGGGAAGCAAGGGAATCAGACACAGTCTGCACACCAACATCTCTGAGCTCATGGTCAGATGTCATAGTAGTGGCATCTTTGACTGTCCTGTTAAAGCCAGTCTGGCCTGTTCTGTCTAGTCTAAGGCAAGAAGAATTCTGCCCTCTTAACTCGGATCCACAGCAATGGCCTATACTCCGGCTGTCAAGTCTGGTCTCGCTGACTGAGGACACAAGTGGTGGAAAACCGAGCAAGCCTGAATGGAGCAGTGATCTTTGTCCTGCACAAGGGCTTCCTGCACAAGGTGGCCGTGATATCAAATGTCCAGGGCATGGAACAACACTGCAAGTATTCCTCAAACAGGCAGTGCTTATCATGTGTCCAGAAAAGGTAGATCTATGGCATGCAGTTAAATGATGGCTTTCCCAGTTGCTCTGAGCATGGTCTTCTGTATTTGCTCCCTGTGGTGTGAAGTTGTTGCTAAGACGCGAAGAACTCATTCTACAAGGCACACTGCAACAGCTGCACCCTGTCAGGTTCTCTGCAGGTCCGCAACATCGACAACATCCCTCTCTGCACACCAGACCCTTCATCCTTAAATCCTTATTTGTGAGTGGTGCGTGTGGCACACACTTCACACCACTATGGACCTGATTTTGCCCCAGGAGTGGATCTTGCGTTAGAGTCCTTCTGGGTGAGTCCTCCATGAAGCTCCAGGAACTTGCAGTTCCTCTATGCCAGATTACAGTCTCAGGGGTGCTGTTGCCACTGCACATGCTCCCCTGTTCATGTTCACAAATGTTCACAGGGACTCCCGTCGATGGTCCACCCAGACTGATAGGCCTTTGATTACATGCTGCACTGCTTACGCTCTTACGCAAGTTTTGACTGTACCATGCCAGCTCCCTTCGTTGAGGAGGTCCACTCACCATTTCTGTCGAGCTTTTGGATAAAGAAATAATTGGCAGCTCATGGTCCTCCACTGTTTCAGCGTCCACAGATCCAAGACTGATGCTTGGGAGGTAGGTCTCAGATGTAGGTCGTTGTCCTTCCTCCATAGTGAAATATCTACTGGTAAAGAAGGACATACAATTATAAACTAATTATGAAAAGTATATAATTCATATATAAAACTTAATTATTCACACTATATATTTTAAACAATTATAAGTTTCTAAAAGGCACACCAATTCTTCCTCTCTTTAGTTGTCTACTAGGCAATCCATTAAATCTGATAAAGCTGAGATTTCTTTTGTCCTTACTGCGCATAGATTAAAGTGAATAGGACAGGGAGATCCCTAGGAATATCTCCCTTGAATGATTGACCAGATTACTGACGGATAAACCCAACTTCAGTCTTAAGATCATTAGCTACAACATGGGTATGCCAGCTCCTCTCAGAAGGACATTAATCCACATGGTGCTCCAGCACAGGTGGCTGATTTCACTCCACATGGTCCCATAAGGACTGTAGGTTTAAATTTACAAACTTTGCCATACTTTAAGGTGCAAATCACAAGTCAAAAGACTAAGAGTGTGTTTCTAATTTTTAGGAACTCTTGAGAGCAATGAGTGAATGTGTGTCAGGCCTGTTCATGTTTACATCACACTTCAGCCACTCCAGCAGATTTTTTGGGAGACACTTTTGGGTCTGTCACTCCCTACTGTCAGCACACACATACTGCTGACTCCATACTACAGCACACTCACACTCTGATCTGTACAGTTATTCAAGGCACACTTCAAGTAGTGGTTACTTGCCATCAAGGTGCCTTTTTAAAGCAACTTGCAGTGGACTAAGTGAAGCAATATTACCTGTGAAGCAACTAGAGGTTAAGTGCCTCAAAGACACTGGCACTTCAGAACTGACAGGACAGGAGTAAACCTTGCAACCTTTGTGTTATCTGCTCGGATTCTTAATCATTAGGCCATCACCATCTGTTTATGTCCCTGTGACTACTTGCTGAATCATACCATAAAAATAATATAAACTTCCAAGGCTGCCCACACAGAATCTGCATATGCAGAACTCTGAAGAAAGCACAGCAGATTTCTGCAGAATTGGAACATGCAACATTCACAAAGTTCTACAAATTTCTGAACCCTTGTGTGTTTGTTGTAGTGTTGTAGTGAATTTGACTATGCTTTCATCTACCTAAGTGTGTAATAGACTTTTGCACGGCTTATAATTGTTCTCATGTTCTCACGAAAAGGTGTTTGGTTCCATGGGAACAGCAAATCGAAAGCCCATGTGTGTCAAAGCCAGTGTTCACCATCCATCACATAGACTGCAAAAAATCAGCAAAAATATATTATCATAAAATTATAAAACATAAAAAAAAATAGGCCTGCATAAGCACTATTTTGAATCTGCAGGGTAGCACTACTGTGAAATAAGTTTTCAACTAGTTTTATTTACAGCTATTTAACAATATTTCATACTGAGAAGTACATCATTTTGTGTTTCAAAATAATAAAAATCTTGAAAATAACCTGTACAAATGACCGAAACTCTAGCAGAATGGCAGATGTTATCTCTCCACAGTTATCATAGGAAAACATGATATATATCTTCCCACTGCATCTAAAAATAACAGACAAGGTGCTTCCACCTAAACCCACAGTCTAACCTCCATCCTTGTAGACAACCATACACCTGTACTAGCACCAGACTGTGACACACACACACACACACGTAAATATAAACACTCCAGTGAAACTCTCATCCCCTACAAGAAAATCAATCAAGAAAAATCTCACCTTTTGGAATCATACCATAAAAATAATATAAACTTCCAAGGCTGCCCACACAGAATCTGCATATGCAGAACTCTGAAGAAAGCACAGCAGATTTCTGCAGAATTGGAACATGCAACATTCACAAAGTTCTACAAATTTCTGAACCCTTGTGTGTTTGTTGTAGTGTTGTAGTGAATTTGACTATGCTTTCATCTACCTAAGTGTGTAATAGACTTTTGCACGGCTTATAATTGTTCTCATGTTCTCACGAAAAGGTGTTTGGTTCCATGGGAACAGCAAATCGAAAGCCCATGTGTGTCAAAGCCAGTGTTCACCATCCATCACATAGACTGCAAAAAATCAGCAAAAATATATTATCATAAAATTATAAAACATAAAAAAAAATAGGCCTGCATAAGCACTATTTTGAATCTGCAGGGTAGCACTACTGTGAAATAAGTTTTCAACTAGTTTTATTTACAGCTATTTAACAATATTTCATACTGAGAAGTACATCATTTTGTGTTTCAAAATAATAAAAATCTTGAAAATAACCTGTACAAATGACCGAAACTCTAGCAGAATGGCAGATGTTATCTCTCCACAGTTATCATAGGAAAACATGATATATATCTTCCCACTGCATCTAAAAATAACAGACAAGGTGCTTCCACCTAAACCCACAGTCTAACCTCCATCCTTGTAGACAACCATACACCTGTACTAGCACCAGACTGTGACACACACACACACACACACACGTAAATATAAACACTCCAGTGAAACTCTCATCCCCTACAAGAAAATCAAACAAGAAAAATCTCACCTTTTGGTTTTACTAGCAAACATACATGGTCCAGTCAAGGCCTTGTGTCACCCTTTGTCTTTCCTTCCTTGTCATCTTCAATTCTCTTTTTTAAAGCCTCGTTTTACCATTTCTTTTCACATTGAGCAGTACTTGCTTTATGAAGACACAGCTGTGGTTTCCCTCATGACCACAGGTAAGTCAACAACCTCCCTCCCTCCATGCACACACATGCACACGTACATACCTCCCACTTCCTCCTCTCGTCTCCTTCCCCTCTGCCCAGACGGCTCCCGCCTCCTTCACTTCTTTCCTCTCCTCCACTCTTGCTCTCTCGCTCCGCTCTAAGTGAACAGGACAGTGTAAGTGTATTGCTGGATTATCAGTCGTTGTCATCTGATTACACACCACACGCTCCCTCTTTGAGAGGACATCCACAGTGGAGGGGGGAGGAGGTGCAAAGACACACAGACAGAAATGGTGGGAAGGCAAGAAGCGCTATATACCCAATGGAGGGGGTACAATTGTGTGAAAGTGTGTGTATGGGGTGAAGGTTGGGATTTAGAGGAAGAACAGGTAGATAATATTGATATGTCACAAAAAGAAATCTGTTATCCTTCCAAATTAATACAATAAATACTCGTCTATATTTCTTACACACACATGTTCATTCTCACACACTCGTAGCTCCTGCCGCTTATTCATCCATTCTCTCTCTTCCTGTTGCTATAGAAACAGCCATGCTCAATGGGAGACCAATGAATTTTCTTCATGTTTTTTTTTTTTTTTAAGTTGTCATGGGAACAATGAAAACAGTCTCTTTGAAAGAAGGGCTTGTGGTGCCGGGAAACCATTATGATATATGTCTGTGACTCATTTTTCTTATTCACCTCCATATGGCGTTTAAAACTCACAGGTTACCTGTTCCATAATAATGTTGTTTTGTGTATAAACATGCTGAGGTTATCTATCTATCTATCTATCTATCTATCTATCTATCTATCTATCTATCTATCTATTTAATATCAATTAATTGTGTGTGTGTGTGTGTGTGTGTGTGTGTGTGTTCCACAGAGAAAGTAAGAGTCTGGAAGGACATGAAAGTAAGTAAATTATGACAAAATGTCTGGGTAAACTAAGCCTTTGAATTGTCCACTTTCAGTGCATGCTGTTCCTGTGGCTCAGTGGTAGAGCATTGCATTAGCAGCACAAAGGCCGTGGGTTCAATTCCGAGGGAACACACATACTGATAAAAAAATGTATAACCTGATTGTACTGTAAGTCGCTTTGGATAATAGCATCAGCTAAATGCATAAATAAATCACAAGATTATTATTTCTTACAGAAAATGTGATTTATTATTAGATATAATACTATATATATATTATGCATAATATTTATTGTCTAATATGTATAACAAATGTTTGCTGCTTGTTCAATTTATCGAAAATTGGCACAAAATATGAACATTTTGTTGTAACTTCATTGCGCAGTTTGTTTGTAAAATGCAGTTTACTGAATCCACGAGGTCGTGGCGTGGTTAGAACGCTTGATTGAGTGCATCAGACAAGACAAGACAGGACGAGACGAAGAAGGGCTGCTGTCAAGTTTTCGCAAGTTATTACACATGCACCTGAATAATTATGTATGTAAATATGTATGTTACAATTATGAAAACGTTTTTATAATAAATTGCTGACAGTACAATACTGGACAATTATGAGACTACAGTGTTTCCCATACATTGAGTGCAGGTGTTTTTATATCACTGTATTTCTGAAGGAAACCACTCTTCAGAAAACTGGATGTAATTTTCATTTCATCTTGCATGTAATGTCTGATAAAGCCGTGTTTGTGAGCAGAGCGCTGCTTTGTGTACAGCCCTTACCAGGGAAACCTTGATCTCTACCACTCCAACAGCGCCTCCTGCTGGCAGAGAATGAATTTGCATATATATGCCACCACACATAGAGTGTAAGTCAGTGGGAAACACTGGACTATGGTATAAATAAATTCAACTGTGTAACAGTTTCACTGCAATGTTATAATGTTAGAATTAAAGAACACATAATACATATGCACTTATCTGTACATAGTAAATGCAATTATTTTTAAGCGGTTGTTGACATCCTATCTAAAACGTGATTTAGCCAAAAAAACAGCAACAACAACATCAACAATAACGTTACCACTCTAATATGTCTTGCAATATCCGTGCGTGCAAAGGTTCTGCGTGATCCTGTTGTTTAATATTCTCGGGGTCTGAATCTGGCTCAAATTGATATGGCTATGGCCATTGGCAAGGGGCGTGGCAGTAATGAAACAGCGTCTAAACTGTTCGCCAATCACAACGCACTGGGATAGCTAACCAATCACAACACATTTTGTTTTTCGGAAGGCGGGCCTTCATCAAACCCGGAACTAATCGAGCCGTTTGTGCCAGGCTGTGGAGATAGGTATTGTAATAATGTAAATTATGTGAAAAATAATGCATTTTTCGAACCGCCAAGCATGAGAGCATGTTCTAGTACACCCCCAAAACAAAATCAAGACTTTGTAAAAGAGCATAATAGGACCCCTTTAAGGTGCTAACATGCACTGTTGCTAGCTAGCTCTTGCCAGACAAAATCCAACATTAGTTACTTTGACACATTACATTTTATTGGACTTTACTTGGTTCACTTAGGTTTCTGCTACAGTGTCTGAGGATGAGTTTACAGTAAGTAACGGGTGTTTTTATTGCAATCAAATGTCTAGAAACTCAATGCAAGTTAACCACATTTAGAGATATTTTGGGAACAGCAGACGTGTTGCCTGATTACAGCCTTGATAAACTTCCCCTGTTCTCCAAGAGTTATTCATTAACGCTTAGTGAATGCAAACTAGGCTGCAGCAGACACCATAACATTCAGTCTGTAGTTATTAAACCAGTCTGTGAGCCCTGTGGTGGCTGATTCACTGAGATCAAATCATATTACAGAAGTAACATCCATTGTTAAATTAAACATTTCAGATTAGCTTTCAGCAATTACCACTTTTATTAAGAAGCCCTTTTAACTTGCTAATTGCCTGTAAATAGTCACCGTTTGCTCACTGGACTGAATCAAGGTTTTGTGTTTGTTTGGATATAAATACTGCAACTGGCAGAGCTCATATCGCTCACTTGCTTGAGCCAGTTTACGGTGTTGATTAACTAACCTGGGAAGCCTCAGGGGGCTGACTGTAGTATCCCGCTGTAGGGTGACCGGGCTGTCAGAAGACACTGCTTACTCTCAATAAGACATCAGGAAGAGAGCCCATGAGACAGCCTCTGGGCAAAATGAGAAACCGGTGATTGGCGATTCACACTGGCTCTACTGGAGAGACTTTATTCAGTTAGGAGTTAGCTGTGGCCATCCATGGCTGGCGAGTAGAGGATTATTGAAAGCTGTTGTACAAACTATACTTGAGACCTGTTTTACACAGATATATTATTATGTGATAGTGGATCTTTAAGACAAACAGACGACACTGTCTGTTTTACCAGGCTGCAAATATTTGATCATCTAATGCGACTTAAAATAAGTTGTGACAGACACATTATTATGTACTATGTGTGTTAGTTGCACCAAAGCTTTCTTTACCAGACATGAGGGTCTAGTGCTGTCATAGCGACATGTATTTCTGTGTGTGCTAATGTGGTATGCTATTAGACACTGCTGAGCAGTTGAGTGACCCTGTACACTAATAATCTTCATGTGCAATTGAACAATTATTGACCAGTGAGGCAAAGTGCCCTTAGAATGCACAATTATGAGAGAATGCTAATAAAGATGCTTAAATGCATACAAGTTTTCCCTTTTAGCTTACAGATACCAGTACTTATCTGAGAAGCCATTGTGCATGTCAAAAACGTGAAGGACAATTCACCCAAAAATTTAAATTCTGCCATCATTTGAGCACAAAAAAAAAAGATATGTTAAATAGAATGGAATTGTCCTACAATGAAAGTCAGTGGGGTCCAAAACAACATCAGAGCCCACTGACCACTGTATAGACAAAAATATATATAAAGACAATTGTCAAAATATCATCTATTATGTTTCACAGAAGAAAGAAAGTCATACAGATTTGGAACGACATGGGCCTGAGTGTTTCATATTTAAACATGGATCTGTACATTAATTACATGTAAAATAAGCAAACAAGCTTAACATTATAGAATTCTTTTCAGATTTTTAAAAACTATACTATATGATATATTTGTGTGTGTGTGTGTTTAAAGTGTTAAAATTACACATTGTTTCATAAAATCTGAAAAACCACACACAGACACACATATACAGTACATATACTGTATATGTGAGTGTGTAGTTTTTCTGATGCACACACACACACACACACACATATGCATATTATATATTTTTTTTTTCATAAAATAATACTATAATATTAAGCTTGTTTGCTTACATTTAATTAGTGTACAAATCCTTGATTAAATGGCCTAAGCACCACAAGTCTTAAAGAGATATATCATATTTAGTATGCTTGCTAATTGCCTGTAAATAGTCACCGTTTGCTCACTGGACTGAATCAAGGTTTTGTGTTTGTTTGGATATAAATACTGCAACTGGCAGAGCTCATATCGCTCACTTGCTTGAGCCAGTTTACGGTGTTGATTAACTAACCTGGGAAGCCTCAGGGGGCTGACTGTAGTACCCCGCTGTAGGGTGACCGGGCTGTCAGAAGACACTGCTTACTCTCAATAAGACATCAGGAAGAGAGCCCATGAGACAGCCTCTGGGCAAAATGAGAAACCGGTGATTGGCGATTCACACTGGCTCTACTGGAGAGAAAGAGAGACTTTATTCAGTTAGGAGTTAGCTGTGGCCATCCATGGCTGGCGAGTAGAGGATTATTGAAAGCTGTTGTACAAACTATACTTGAGACCTGTTTTACACAGATATATTATTATGTGATAGTGGATCTTTAAGACAAACAGACGACACTGTCTGTTTTACCAGGCTGCAAATATTTGATCATCTAATGCGACTTAAAATAAGTTGTGACAGACACATTATTATGTACTATGTGTGTTAGTTGCACCAAAGCTTTCTTTACCAGACATGAGGGTCTAGTGCTGTCATAGCGACATGTATTTCTGTGTGTGCTAATGTGGTATGCTATTAGACACTGCTGAGCAGTTGAGTGACCCTGTACACTAATAATCTTCATGTGCAATTGAACAATTATTGACCAGTGAGGCAAAGTGCCCTTAGAATGCACAATTATGAGAGAATGCTAATAAAGATGCTTAAATGCATACAAGTTTTCCCTTTTAGCTTACAGATACCAGTACTTATCTGAGAAGCCATTGTGCATGTCAAAAACGTGAAGGACAATTCACCCAAAAATTAAAATTCTGCCATCATTTGAGCACAAAAAAAAAAAAGATATGTTAAATAGAATGGAATTGTCCTACAATGAAAGTCAGTGGGGTCCAAAACAACATCAGAGCCCACTGACCACTGTATAGACAAAAAAATATATAAAGACAATTGTCAAAATATCATCTATTATGTTTCACAGAAGAAAGAAAGTCATACAGATTTGGAACGACATGGGCCTGAGTGTCTCATATTTAAACATGGATCTGTACATTAATTACATGTAAAAGTAAGCAAACAAGCTTAACATTATAGAATTCTTTTCAGATTTTTAAAAACTATACTATATGATATATTTCTGTGTGTGTGTGTTTAAAGTGTTAAAATTACACATTGTTTCATAAAATCTGAAAAACCACACACAGACACACATATACAGTACATATACTGTATATGTGAGTGTGTAGTTTTTCTGATGCACACACACACACACATACATATGCATATTATATATATTTTTTTTCATAAAATAATACTATAATATTAAGCTTGTTTGCTTACATTTAATTAGTGTACAAATCCTTGATTAAATGGCCTAAGCACCACAAGTCTTAAAGAGATATATCATATTTAGTATATTATTATATAATATATAATTTTGAAGAGTTTATGTAAATTTGACTTTAAATTTCTGAACTATGTATTAAATGAACTACAATACCTGTTAGGAAGTTCTGGTTCACTCGCACTGTATTCCTCCAGGTGGCTGCAGTAAATCCCCTATACAGGAGAAAACAGGTTGTTTTTGTTGCTCTAGAAATGCTATGTTTCTTGAGCAGCAAAAACACAATGTGCCCCACCTCTTACATGCAGGTCTCCACTAAAGTGTGTTAACACAAGACACTTGACACATCTATTTAAAAAGCATGAGAGAAAGAGACTGTCCAATGGTGTCACACAGCAGCTTTAGTTAATGCAAAGCCATGTTCTCGGTTGTATGATACACTGAGTGAGAGGGGAGGGTTACTGGCCGATTTTGATTTGTGTCTGTGCCGTTAGATCCACTTGTAGTGCTGGCTTGTGGATTGTCTGCAGCATTTCTGTTCCTGCTGCTGTTTGGCCTATCAGTGTATCTACTGTGGAGGAAGAGACTAACTCAAGCGCTCTACAGGCGACTGATACCTGCCACCCCCACAATCCCACGATGCACCACTCCAATGCTTCAGACATCACAAAGCAGCAGCTATGGGTAAATAACAGTTGTTGCTCGTCTAGAAATGGCAATAATATACAAGATGTATACCGTATCACTGCAAGGTGAAACAAATTGAATAAATGCATCCCATCCAAGCTCTTGGGATTTTTTTTTGCAGTAATGTAAGGGAGACTGGTACTAGTTGTCACAGGGATTATAATAACGTTTTGTGAGCATGAATACATTTTCTTTAGCAGTACAGGTTTTTGTAGCCAATCCTTCATGTCATAAGAGAGATGCAAGATGTCACACATTTTACTTAATTAAAATGTCAATTTTTAGATCTATTTATTATATTTAATTGTTTATTCATTGATCATATTTATTTATATATCACAAGTAAATTTCTATTACTAATTATTATTATTAATTTATATTACTATCTTAAATATTATGATTCTAGCATTATTTATTTATTCATTTATTTATTCTAATATATACAGTGGGTACGGAAAGTATTCAGACCCCCTTAAATTTTTCACACTGTTATATTGCAGCCAGTTGCTAAAATCATTTAAGTTAATTTTTTTTCCTCATTAATGTACACACAGCACCCCATATTGACAGAAAAACACAGCATTGTTGACATTTTTGCAGATTTATTAAAAAAGAAAAGCTGAAATATCACATGGTCCTAAGTATTCAGACCCTTTGCTGTGACACTCATATATTTAACTCAGGTGCTGTCCATTTCTTCTGATCATCCTTGAGATGGTTCTACACCTTCATTTGAGTCCAGCTGTGTTTGATTATACTGATTGGACTTGATTAGGAAAGCCACACACCTGTCTATATAAGACCTAACAGCTCACAGTGCATGTCAGAGCAAATGAGAATCATGAGGTCAAAGGAACTGCCTGAAGAGCTCAGAGACAGAATTGTGGCAAGGCACAGATCTGGCCAAGGTTACAAAAAAATTTCTGCTGCACTTAAGGTTCCTAAGAGCACAGTGGCCTCCATAATCCTTAAAGGGAAG
>NW_015505973.1:1315647-1337041 GCF_001515645.1 Sinocyclocheilus grahami | reverse complement strand
ATTTTCTGTGCACACTCTATATATATATATATATATATATATATATATATATATATAAATAATATGCAGAAATAAAAGTTTAATTAAAAAAACAAACAAACAAGTAAATAAATAGACATAAGTGAATAAATAATCAAATAAAAAAAAAAACACTTATTTGTAAGAAAATGTAAATAAACATGATAATAAATAAATATAATATAAAATATAACAAAATAAATAAATATAAATATAATAAATAGATATAAAAATTCACATTTTAATAATGTGAAATGTGTGACATCTGTAAATAAGCACAAGTAAATAAATAATATAAAAATATAAAATTTAATTTAATAAATAAATATTTTTAAAAATCACATTTTAATAAAGTAAAAATGTGATATCTGGCACCGATGTCTCTTATGACATTTCCGATGAAATGTGGATTGAAGTGCATCTGCACATTTTTGTCTTTGGATTTTCACAGCTCAGGTGATGTTCCTTTCTTTGTGCCTCCTCGATTCAAGTGAACACCCCAACTAAACGAGGAGAAAGAGGAACGAGAGTATGCTGAGGAATGAGAACTCCATCCAGATCTGCACACCCAGCGAGGCTCTGTAACAGTAGGGAGTATGTCAGGAGGACTGGAAGGCATTAGACATCAGAATTCACAAACAATTCTGAATTCACAAAAGAATTCACAAAAGAGAGTAACGCAATTTCAATTCTCTGTGTGTATGTGCTGTACATGTGGAAGAATTGACAATAAAGCAGACTTGACTTGACTTGACTTGAAACGATGATAAAGAAAGTATAAAGAGAATGTTTTGACTGTTTGTTTCTCATTCTGCTCAATGTGGTTCTCGAAGTTGGTTCCCCCTTGGCAGCATAAGACCAGACCTGTACCAGCTCCCAGAGGAACTCAGTGAATGGGCCCTTCCCGATGGCTCAGCTGTTCGTCTGTGGTTCGCTCTGCGTTACCAGCAGGAGAGAGAGCAGCTGGTGGTGTCTCTGCTCCGTGCCACAAACCTGCCCGTTCAGTGCCAGGGTAATGTCACACTGGTAAAACTGCAGCTGTTGCCATCTGATGATCGACGACACCGTCAAGCCAAAGCACGGCGGAAAGGTTGTCATCCACAGTTCAATGACACCTTTGTGTTTCAGGTAGAGTCTACTGATAAACACTGGCAATCTAAGTCTCACTGTATGTGGGTACATTATCAGTCTTCCTCATTATGTGGAAATTCAAGTGCTTTAATGCTTCATGATTTGTTTGTGAATTCATTTTTAAAAACATTTTATTCTAATTAATGGAGAAACTATGAAGACATTTCATAGTTGATGTCTCCATCTACTGGCCATTGCTAGCAGGTTCTGTTTCATTCCTCTAAGCACTTAGAGGAATGTTCTGGGTTCAGTACAAGTTTGTGACAAACTGTTGATCATAACCACATTTTTGGGGTTAGTAAGATTTTTTTTTATGTTTTTGAAATGTTATTTAATGTCTCTTATCCCTCAAAAAGGCTGCATTTATCTGTTCAGATACAGTAAAACAGTAATACTGTGAAATATTATTACAATTTAAAATTCATGTTTTCTATTTGAATATATTTTAAAATGTAATTTATTCCTGTGGTGGCAAAGCTGAATTTTCAGTAGCCATTACTCCAGTCTTCAGTGTCACATAATTCTTCAGAAATCATTCTGATATGCTGATTTGGTGCTTTTGTTGTTCTGAAACAAAATAATAAAAATGGTAACTGAAATAAAATAAAATATTTTACTATTATAATTGTAATATTTTAACTCAACTAGTTCCCAAGGAAACATTTTCATTTAGTTTAACTTAATGTATTAATATAATAAATATAAAAACTAATTCAAACTATTAATAAAAAAGTCTACAATACAGTATCTCATTGATACTAATTGGTGCTCAAGTCAAATTACCAATTATTATCAATAATAAAATCGTAATATTTTTGGGGAAACTTATACATTTATTTCAGGATTATTTGATGAACAGAAAGTTCAAAAGAACAGCATATGTTTGAAATAGAATTGTAACATTATAAATGTCTTTACTGTCAGTTGATTACTTTAATGCATCCTTGCTAAAGTTTTAATTTCTTTCCAAATAAATAAATAAATGACCCCAAACATTTGAACGGTACAGTCAGAATAAGGTCTGTTACCTGATACCTCTGCCTTCTAACAGGTATCTAATAGCTGCGTTGACCACTGCTCTCTGAAAATGAGCATGTACACTGTGGACCATCAGAAGAAGCACCATCTTGTAGGTCAAGTCATGATTCCACTCAGACATTCTGAACTAAAGGAGACGGCAGGAAAAGTGCAGTGGAGGGATCTGGACAATGAAAGTGATCAAGTATGACACTTTAATATTAAAGGAATAGTTTACTCAGACATGAAAATTCTGTCATCATTTACTCACTTTCATGTCTTTCCAAACCTGCATGAATTTCCTCTGTGGAGCACAAAATAAGAATTTCAACAAAAGAAAGAAAACCATTCAGGTTTGTCATTGAGGGTGAAATCAGTTTACATTTTAGGGTGAACTATCCCTTTAATCAGATTTTGGGGGAAAGAATGCTGTACTAATGTGTGCTTATGACCGCTGTTGTAGCCCCTTTCACAAAATGGTGACATCCAGGTGACTTTGAACTACAATCAGTCCCTACACCGCCTCACTGTGGTTGTTCTACGAGCGCGAGGGTTGCAGTGTTGCAGTGATTCAGGTGAGAAACAAAGTAATAAAAAATACAATGTCGTGACAAGAAGTCTTTGTGCATCTTTAACTTACATGTAAAATGATGGTACAGGTGTGTGCGCCCATGTCTCTCTGAAGATACATACTCAGGTGGTGAGGAACAAGTGGACCACTGTGGCGAAAGGAAATAATCCATCCTTTAATGAGAGGCTTACCTTCAGAATCCTCCCCATGCAGCTGGACACAGCCTGTCTGACCCTACAGCTCCAGCAGCCCAGCACAGAAGAACCTGGTAACTGTCAGTCAATCATTTCCAAGGCGACAGGGCACCACTATCCTGCACTATCCTGCTATATGAAAGTGTTTTAAAAAACTCCTTTAAAAAACACGTATTATCATTAACTAAAACTAAGCTATTAAGAACTAAAACTGAACTCTACACTCTAAAAAATGCTGGGTTAAATACAACCCAGCGCTGGGTAAAATATGGACAAACTCAGCAACTGGGTTGTTTTGACCCAGAGGTTTGGTTACTACCCAGAAGGTTGGGTTAAACATTTAACCCACCCGCTGGGTCAAAACAACCCAGTTTCTGGGTTTGTCCATATTTCACCCAGCGCTGGGTTGTATTTAACCCAGCATTTTTTAGAGTGTAACTAAAACTGAAATAAAAATAAATTAAACCTAAATAGTCATATTTTGAAAAAACAAATGACAAATGCATTCAACAAAATTACTAAAAATTCAACTTAATTGAAAACGGATAATATATAAAAATGAAAGTTAATTCAAAATGTTAAAAACACTCATATATTTATAACTAATACTAAAACCTATTATTAGTAGTAATAATAATAATAATAATACAATACCCCATTTTGATTAATCACAACTGGTTGACTGGTTACAACAAAGAAAAATACAACATTTAAGAAATATTTAAAACAAACAATTGTTGATGTAAAACAAGTTCATTCACCAGTGGTCTCAGATATTAGTTATTTTAAATGCACCATTAAAAATGTGTTACCTGTGTATCTGTACTCAGTCACTATATTTTGTCTGTACTGGCAGTGTTGTTGGGCATTGTGGTCATTGGGCCGTTCATGTATGCGAGGGGCAGAGAGCTGGAACACTGGAACGACATGGTCAGCAAACCACAGGAGCTGGTCAGGCAATGGCACCCGCTGGGATCCGCTGACACAGTACAGGAACTCCAATGAACAACATGCAACAAACTCAATGCCACCTCCCTCCTCTCTTTGAAAACAATGATAGCCTTTTTTCTTGTCTTTAAGGTGGAAGTGTTTTTTCAGTACAAGCTTGATGTCAGAAAATCAACTGGAATTAAATAATGTTTAAAGAAAAAGTTTATTGATAGCAAGTTGTGAATGAGGTTTGCATTTAATTACATAATTTTAAATGTTTGCTCTTCAAAGTCTCATCAGAACAATTGTGTGACTTGATGCAGGAGGTAAAAATGCAGTCTAGTTGTACCACAGGGTTCTCACATTTTTAACCCATGAATTTCCATTCCATTTGTTTATGATTAATGGATAAGGATTTTGTTTCATTTGGATTCATTTCAGACTGATTTGCATCTATCCAGCCATACTTCTATCCTATTTTCCTATGTAGGGTCGCAGTGATTGTTACTGAATTGTTCAGACCAATTTGTGAACTGGTTTGATTGACTCATTGAAAATAATTATTCACTCACTAATTGGACATACTGTATACTACCATTCAAAAGATGGAATCCGTAAACTTGAAATAAATTACTAAATTTATGAAAAAAGACAGTACAAATATTTATACTGTTACAAAAACATTTCAATACAAATAATTGCTGTTCTTTTAAATTTTATCAAACAATCTAAAAAAAAAAACACATTTTATACAACATTAACCAGCACAACTGTTTTAAATGTTGATAATAATGAGTTGATAAAATGTTTCTTGAGCACCAATTCAGCATATTAGAATGATTTCTGAAGGATCATTGAAGACTGGAGTAGTGGTTGCTGAAAATTCAGCTTTGCTATTAACGGAATATATTACTTTTGAAAATACAAAATTATTACTAAATAAACCGTTATTTGAAATTGTAATAAAATTTCATAATATGACTGTTTTTACGATATTTTTGAACAAATATATGAAGCCTTGGTGAGAAAATTAAAAAACAATAAAAATCTTAGCAACCCCATACTTTTGAATGGTAGTGTAGCAAACTACACAATAGCAAAATCTAGTCATACAATATTAATAATCCCTTAATATTTCCTCATTTTCCATGCCTGAGGGAACCGTGCACACAGTGTGAAATCCCCCTACCCCTACTAAGCCTACATGCATGTAATATGGGTTCAGGTCACTTTGACAGGGGTTTTGTACGTGGTTATTTTTGCAGTTCTCAATCCATAATAAAATTTACACTGCTCAAATTTGGTACATTAGGTAAGTCTGCTTTAACCTGGACTGTGTTTGGACCCAAAGACTGTAAACATAAGTCACAATTTTCATCTATTAATCTATTTCCCTTGGTGCATTTTGCAACACGGTTGCATGTTGTGACCTGGGTGCGTGTAGCTGCTCTGACCCTGAGCGCTGGGTCTGGATAATCCACTACTGTAAGGCCTCTTATGGACTAATCACAGAGTTCAGAAAGGCTAGCAGATTGCAGCTCGGCGTCCACCTGTTCTCATCTTCTATGTACAGTCAGCGTAGATCTACAGGACTTAAACTGCCTGGACACAACATGTCTTGTGGCCTGGCTTGTGATTTTGGCTCTTGTTTGGGACCCTCGGGTTCAGGTGGAACGCATTCAGACGTGACGTCTGAGCAATAGGGAAATGAGAGCAATTATATTCTATGTTTGTGCCTTCAGATCCATTCTTTTAACGAATGGCTGAAATGAGCTCCTTAAATGTTGGGACATGGTTCACACCAGATCACCAGTTTAGGCCACCTCAGATGTTCATTAATATTGTGAGTCCAAAAGCACTATGATGAAGCCTCACAAAAGGGTATGAAGCACTGCTGCCCTCAGATTCCTGTTTCTCGGGATGTTCTTCACTGAGCATTTGATAACTTTATACAATTTAGGGCAGCTGCCTAGGTGGGCAAAGTTCGGTAAGCGGTGTCCAGTCTGGTGGCCGTTTTTCACGCCCCACAGCATTGTGGAGCACCTTTGAAGCACTTCTACTGCCACAGAGTATTGGCCGTTAGTCCACTGTTTCAGCCTGACCACCATCACAGCTGAAGAGAATCCAAAAGAGTACCGTGAGGTGCCACGGAAAACCCGCTCCCCCTCGCCGAAATACGCCCCTTCTTCCCAGGAGAGCATGGAGCCGTCTTCTTCACCCATGTCGGCCAGGTTACAGACGGCCAGAAGGCAAGAGCTCAACAGTGTCTCGTTTTCACTGTACTGGAGAAGAACCGACACCAGTCGTGGGACAGCTCCAAGCCTCAGGAAACGCTCCTGCTGCAAGTCTGGCAAGAAAATCATCACTCTTACAGTATATTCCAAACTCAAGAGTCAGCATCAAGACTGCCAGACTCTACTTAGCACCCTATTTTTCCTGAAAATCTGCGATGAAGTTATCAGAGGGACACTCCACCCAGAAATTAAAATGTCATGATCCCTCATATGATTCCAAACCTGGATCCATTTAGTTTTTCTGCAAAACACAAAATAATATAATTTGAAGAACATTGGGAACCAAACAACATTGGAACCCCTTTGACTTCAATTGGATGGACAAAAAAAAAACACTGAGGAATTTCTCAAAATATGTTCTTTTGTGCTCCACAGAATAAAAGAAAGTCACAGGTTTTAAACGACATGAGAGTGAGTAATGTATGACTTTAAAAATATATGTTTATTTGATCTCTCTTGACGTTTTTGAGCTATTTGAGGTTATTTGACTCCGAGTCCTACCATTAAATGTTTTACAGTTAAATTATATCTGGCATTATTCACACACAGCTCTTGCACACTCTACTTTTCTATCTCTCGTGTGAATGTCACTTGTTCCAGTGAAATCACAATATAAAAGGCATTCAAATACAATATTGTTTCCAATGACAAACGGGTGCATTTTCGAAAGTTTTCAAAATGGAAACTATTTTAAAATTTCAACAATTTTTTTAAACTACACATCGTTGTCTCAGATTCAGGTTTGAGGCTATAATCCAAAAATAGCCTCTGATACAAATCAATTCAGATCAACCTTTGTTATGGCAAATAGGGTGCTACAAATGTTACTAAAATCTGTCTTACACAATGACATACTAAAGTATGGCTAATGCCTCTCACATCAGTAGCGCTTTTAAGGCCTGTGGTTAGAAGAATAGGGCAAAAGTTCAGGTTCACTCACTACTGTCATAGCAAATTCTCGCGATGGCCTTGCTAACGTGAAGGAGAAGGTCCTGATCTTGGCTTAGCAGTAAGGTCACAAGGGCAGACACAATGCCTGTCTCAAAGCATTGCTCTCTCACAGGAGCTAAAGAAAGATGGAATTATAGAATAATCAGTAGTCAGCCAGTGCTCTTTGACTATGAGTATTAAGTTAGATGTCAAACTCCCATTTTTGCTCCCAAAAGCTCCCATTATTTGCAGTTTATACAGCTGATTAAAGGAACAATCCCACCAGCAACCTGAGGCTGTTGTAGCTAAGGTCTTTTTCAACCTTTCGGTTACAGTTCAGCCCATATTTTAACCACAAGGCTACACCAACAAACACATGCATTATATTTCTACATAAAACATTTGTTCTTACCATCTCTGGCCAGTTCAGCTACCAGTCTGGCAGTGTGAGTAGTGAGCATGCTCTTTCTTCTTAAAATCTGAGCCAGAACAGACAGAATCCCGCTTTCTATCACCTGCTCTGATGCGCCTTTCTCTAGGGCAGGAAAAACACATTACACAAAGTTTGGGGTCAGGAAGATGTATTAATGTTTTTGAAAGAAGTGTCTAATGTCTGCATTTTACATGATCAAAAATACAGTAAAACAGTAATATTGTGAAATATGATTACAATTAATAACAGTTCTCTATTTTAATATATTTTAAAATTTCCGTAATGGAACAAGCTTTCCAATATGCTGATTTAGTGGTCAAGAAGAAAGTAATTTCTTATTATTATGTTGAAAACAATTGTGCTGCTTAATATTTTTGTGGAAACTGTGACATGTTTTCCGGAATTCATTTATTCATTAATGAAGAAAGACTTCAAACGAACAGTATTTATTTAAAGGGGTCATATGACGTTGCTAAAAAACATTATTTGGTGTATTGCAATGTGTTTATCCGGTTTAAGGTTCAAAAAACACATTATTTTCCATATAATGTACATTATTGTTGCTCCTCTATGCCCCGCCTTTCTGAAACGCGTGGATTTTTACAAAGCTCATCGTTCTAAAAAAGCGAGGTGTGCTCTGACTGGCCAGCTAACCAGTGCGTTGTGATTGGCCGAATACCTCAAGCGTGTGACGGAAATGTTACGCCCCTTACCATACTGTGGTGCCGTCTCCCAGCATGATGAGACAAAACCAATAAAACCCATTATAAACGAGGCATTTGTTGCATCCAGTGGGGACATAATTACTGATTATAATGACTTATACTATGTTTTTACGCATTGCGTATCGCACTGCGTAAACATAAAACCATGTCTGCATTTGTGATCGGAGAAACAACAAACAACAAGCCTACTCTACACTGCTCAAAACTCGCGTTTGAATCATCAGTGGCAAATTATTTAATAAAAAACGTACTTACAGTCTGTGAGTCAGAAGCGCCAGACTGCCCTTGCAAAGTTGGAACTGCCCCACTTTATAGAAACAGCCTTTGTGCCACAGACGCATTGTAGGCTACTGGTTCTGGAAACAGTCCCCATCCTCTATAAAACGCGCTGCACACATCTGAATATTTGGGTTGAACTGTTCTAGAACAGTGTTGTAAATACAACTTAACCACTGATTTCTAGTCGTGTCCTCTTTTGGAAGGCCAAACAAAGTAGTTTCGCTTTCACAACGAAGCACACAGCGTCTCCACAACATGGCGGCGACGGAAACAACAATACTACAACGAGAATAAAAGTTACGCCTTCTTTCTTTGCGTGAACATTTGGGCGGCATTATGCAAATCTTCCCACATCGTGACGTAGACATGTGGGGGCGTGTTAGAACGAGCCATTATAGGAGGGCGTGGTTGACTTAACTTTTATGAAGAATATCTCTTTGGATTTGAGACTTTAGTCTTTGCAACTTTACAGATCGTCTTTATGCACTAAGAGCTTGTAACACTACAAAGAGAAAGGAAAAATTGATATCGCATCATATGACCCCTCTTAAATAGGTTTTTTTTTTGGGGGGGGGGGGGTAAAATTATAAATGTCTTCACTGTATATTTTGATCAATTTAATGTGTCCTTGGTGAACAAAAGTATTAATTTTAATTGTACTGACCCCAAACCTTTGTACGTTGGTGTATATAAAACCCATCCCTCTGAAAGTACAACAGATTGGATAAATTGTGTACATCATGCTAGACCATTCTTGTCCGTAGTGAACATACGCAGATTAACAAATGATGTTTCCACAAACTACAGAGGTCGCTCTCAGCTGGCTACCTGGTTGCTTGTGTACAAAGGAGCAGTCTGGCTAATCGTTTGTGTCACTTATTGGCTCTCACAGAGACAAATGCGGATTACAGCGTCTCTGTTTTCAAATCCGCAAGAGTTGAGTATCCTTTTCACAACCATCACTGTTGATGTATTAATAATGGTTTCTCACCTGTGCCTGGGTGATTTGTGATACAGTATGTAAGGGATAATGCACAGTCAGCTGGTCATTATCACAAAATAAACCTGACAGTATATCCTGCTTTTTACACATCAAACATTGATTTAATCTGTATTATTTAACTATGTGAGAATAAAGTTAATGCAAAGTGGTATCAGAGACATAAAACTAGCATAGCTATGAAAGAAACCATTTGCTTAGAACGACAGCTAATTATACTGTTTGCCGGCCATTATGTAAAAATATTCAACCTTAGAGTGTTGCGATTGACCAGGCAAAATCTAATTTTCCAGAGAGGCACATAACTTATGATAGTAGCCTCAGTCATGTCTAGCCAAAGTGTAACAGCAATACGTACTAAGCAGCTTTCAGAACTCACTCAAAGTGCTGGCACATTGTACATTTAACTAGCTCATGCCAATTGACAAACAGTTACAATTTACTTTATAAAGGCATAATCTATTAAGAAATGTCACAAAATATTATATTATAATTATAACATAATATTGTTATATCAATATTATAACATAACATTATAATATTATAATGCTCAGAGGGCCTGGTTTCTGTTACATAAGTGCTCAACTAGTACTAAGCATGTCTGCATTGACTCACTTCTTTCTCAAGTTTATTTAGACATATTTAGACACACCAATACAACCACATGTACATTCTTGATCTGGCTTCTCCTGTCCCAAACAAATAATCTAAATCTTAAATTATATAACAAAAACCTGAAATACTCACTTCTTGCTATGGCAACTTTCAATGCTGTGTCCAAATATGGCTTTAGTTCCTCCTCGACGAGTTCTGTGCTCACACTGATGGCCTCTATTGCAGCACTTAGTGAATCTGAGAAAAGAAAATGTACATAAAAATCCTTCAGACAGTCTTTGCATTGTGCCTGTTGTTACTTACCCTTGGGCGCACTGGGCAGTGGACGACTGGCCCCCATCTTGTCCATATGTCTATGTGAGGTTGCGATGACCTGTTTAGTTCTCAGCACTGCTTGTGTCCCAGATTACCACGGCAGTCTAAACCGTGTTTCTGATCTAAAATCTCACACAGCTCCATCTCTTGCTTTGTATCAGTATATATTTGTGCAATATTGTCCTTTTTTGTCCTCCACCTGTTTTCTTTCCACTCTTATTTGGGCTGTGTATATGTTTGCTAAAACAAACTCCTCCCTCCCACACTCATCACATTTATTTTCTTCCTCTCAATCCCTGTCTCTGCACCGCCTGCTCTGATTCAGACCTTCACTAATGCACTCCAAATCCTCAGTCTGATGAAAGCCTCACAGTGGACAGGATACCTATAGGAAACCCTGTGAACTGCAGAACGCCCACATCAAATATCTCCTAGAGGGCAAACGAGAGAGAGGAACAACAAACAGACAAACAATATCATTGGCTCAGCTACAAATCTGACTCCATGGTGAGGATTTTGTCTGCTTTTTCGCGAGGGATTCAGAAAAGCTGCTTTGTTGGGAAATCTTTTGTGAAAGTACAAAAGATTACAAAGTAGTTGAAATGAACATAATTGAAAACAAAGCAATTAGCTATTATTGATATTTGAGAGGACGTATAAAACAGACCAATTACAACAGTAACTACATGTTATTAAATTAAACAGTTTTACATGTTCTGAAATAATTGTGCAAATGTTGCCACCACAATGCTAGTATGATGCTATGTGGCTGCAAAGCTGTTCTGAATAGTTGTAAACATGTTGTTACATGTTACTTACTGGATCATATCAAAAATGTCTCTATGATGTTCTGGATTGTGTCCCTCTTTCCACATTTTGCTGTTTAATGAAAATAGCAAGATGCTTCACAAAAACCCAGTTTCAGATATCTCTGGCTCGTAGCACAAATAATGTGAGATAAGCAACGCGCATCAAATTTTAACACTCGTAAAATGTTAATACTTAAGGGTTTGTTTAAATCCGTAACCCTAATTATGTGCAAAAGCAATTGCAATAAACCCATTTGATAAATTTCAGTTTTGTATTAGAGTGGATCCTTTCACGCTCTGCAAGCAATAAAAAAGAAATAAATATACAAACTGCTTAAAAAAGGTAATGCTTTTAATACAAGCATATGACGAGCAATCTGCAAAACGTACAGAGTACAGGCTACAGTCATTCACATACACTACATATCAGACACAAACAGAAAAAGGAAATAAATAGTCCGAAAAATCAAGAGAAGATATGTTCTTACTCAAACTAAATTGCTTGGGGTTTCTATGATTAAGTAAAACAGAATCAAATAACACTTCAGAGAGAACATTCTAAAATGAGACTAACAGAAACTGATATTGTGATTCATTTCATGAGAGTACAACATAGTGCTTGAAAAAAAATGCTTGCGTGCTACTTTAATAGCATACGCTGTCGGTGTACATTTGTTCTTTACCACAAATGACAAAACGAAAGATTGAGAGCGACACATGATTGGTAAAGTATAAATCAAAACATCTCTGTCAAACAGCTTCCCAGAGCCACATTATTTTCTTGATCAACCAGTTTGGGAGGAAAACAAAAAACTAAATATATTCAGTCTTGAGAGAAGGAGAGAAGTCTAATGTTTATAAAACTATAATTTTCTATGAAAAACTTTTTGCACTCAGAATTCAGTGTCTCTCAGCACCTTTCAGGCACGTGATGTTATGCAAGACCTGCATTGGTGGCGTTAAGTCCACTGGAAATGGTTTCGTATCCTACAGAGACTAGTGTTAACACGCTGCTTTCCATCTCTGTGGACTGCTGAACTTCAGGAACAACAGAATCCAGCCGCATCTGTTTTCCTTTCTTCTGTCCCCTTCTGCCCTTTTCTTTAGGTTTGCCGTCTTCCGTGGCGGCTTTGGGCTTGCGGTTGCGTTTCCTTATTCTTCTCACTGGAGGTTCGGGTTTGGGGTCAGTGTTCCCTGAGAGGATTCGGATTTGTCGGTCGATGACGTTATCTACGATATCGAGAGCCACGTCCATCATGCCGTTACCAAGACCATGTGTAACATTGGAGAACAAACGTGTATTCACAGGGTCATTAAAAGTCTTCCGCATCTCCTCTAGATAGTTCCTGTTTAACAACAAGAAACAACCAAAATTATTGGTTGAATCACAGCAGAACCATTTAGCATTCTTTTTACAAGACTACCAATACTTTACCTTGTTTCAATGATTTTTGACCAGTGCTGTACTTGGTTTGTTTCAGGTAGCAACTGTTTCGCCATATTCTCATAATCAACATATTGCAGTGCAAAATCCTTCATGTCTTTGCAAAGAGCAGCTGTGTCACCTAAAAATAATGAAAATTCATGTAATTATGTAAAATTAATTTGCTTCAACCATGTCTAAATTGATTTTAGGTTGTGGTTAAAGAGTTCACCCCAAAATTACAACTCTGTCATAATTTACTGACTCTCAAGACTTACTTTCTTCTACAAAACAAGATCTTTTAAAGTATATTTCAACTGATTTTGCCCATAAATTGAAAGTCAGTGAGGTCCAAAACAACACTGATGACTTTCATTTTATGTACAAAAGGCCATTTTATGTTCAAATTGGTTTGATTTTTCATTTTTTTAAGTATATTGTCTAGACGTACCTTCAGTTAGTTTAGAAAAGGAACTGGACACTGCTGTATTGGTGCTTGGTGACAGTCCAAAGACATTTAGGGACTCCAAGAGTGTTTTCTTACTAGCTGGACCTCGACTCACTCTCGTATAGGCAGCCAGAGATCGGAGAGACATCTTTTCAGGCGGTTCCAATCTCCTCTTCACCTCTTCGTAATGGATCTGGTACTTGCGGGCCTTTGAGCTCTTCATGTTAGGGTCCAGCAGGGAGGCTACCTCTGCAAAAGGGACCTGCAGTGAGTTCACTGCACCATCTTGAGACGGCGCGGCACTCTGGCCTTCTGATGGACCTTGTGTTGATAAGTGGTCTTGGGTCTGAATATGAGCCTGTGCTTCCACATGACCTTGCGGTAGAGTCTGCAGATGTGGAGCAGGCTGGATGTGTGACTGAGTCTGGATGTGAGTTGGCATCTGGATGTGCGATGGGATCATGTGCGGTACAGCGTGACAGGAGACTTCTTGAGGTACCATGTGCTGTGCGATGATTTGTGCGATGTTTGGAGTTTGTGGTTGTGGCTGATACATGGTTATAATGGGGTTCCCGACAGAGACATGGATGACATCACTGTTCTGGGGAACAGCGGACATGTGTATACCGGCAGACGGATCCATCTTTTTCTCACAAGCACAATGATGACCAGCTTTTTAATGCAAATTTGTATCTTAAAAAAAAAAGTATAGTTAAATAAACATGCACACACACACATATATATATATATAGCGATGGGATCATGTGCGGTACAGCGTGACAGGAGACTTCTTGAGGTACCATGTGCTGTGCGATGATTTGTGCGATGTTTGGAGTTTGCGGTTGTGGCTGATACATGGTTATAATGGGGTTCCCGACAGAGACATGGATGACATCACTGTTCTGGGGAACAGCGGACATGTGTATACCGGCAGACGGATCCATCTTTTTCTCACAAGCACAATGATGACCAGCTTTTTAATGCAAATTTGTATCTTAAAAAAAAAAAGTATAGTTAAATAAACATGCACACACACACACATATATATATATATATATATATATATATGTGTACACACACACAGCAATTTTTGAATTGGTGAGTTAAAATGCTAACATTTTAGGAACACGTATTAGGAAAGTAAATAGTCAATTTAGATATCATTTTGACTTTATTTTTTAAATTATTATTTCATGTGATCACTTTATTTATGTTTATATATTTTAAATTCACCCCTTGCTAATTTTATAGAATTGTTGGTAGTATTAAAGGGGTCATATGATGCTGCTAAAAATAACATTATTTGGTGTAATGAAATGTGTTTATGCGGTTTAAAGTAAAAAAAACATTATTTTCCACATACTGTACATTATTGTTTCTCCTCTATGTCCCGCCTTTTTGAAATGCGTCAATTTTTACAAAGCTCATCAGTCTGAAAAAGCGAGGTGTGCTGTGATTGGCCAGCTATCCAATGCGTTGTGATTGGCCGAATGTTATGCCCCTCACATACTATTGATGCCGTGTCTGGCCGGAGCTACGAGACAAGACATTAAAACCCATTACAAACGAGGCATTTGTTGCATCCATCAGAACTGCCGGCATTGTAGTCTAACGTTACTCTCCTAGGATCAATAAACAGTCCTCCGTAAAATAGAGTGAGCTGAGGCCGGGCTAGCGTGAGCTGAGGCCGGGCTGGAGTGAGCTTAGGCCGGGCTAGCGTGAGCTTAGGCCGGGCTAGCGTGAGCTGAGGCCGGGATAGAGTGAGCTGAGGCCGGGCTAGCGTGCGCTGAGGCCGGGATAGAGTGAGCTGAGGCCGGGCTAGCGTGCGCTGAGGCCGGGATAGAGTGAGCTGTGGCTGACTCTGAACTTTTATAAAGAATAACTCTTAGGATTTGAGACTTTAGTCTTTGCAACTTTACAGATCTTCTTTATGCACCAATAGCTTGTAACACTCCAAAGAGAAAGGAAAACTTGAAATCGCATCATATGACCCCTTTAAGACTATACTAAATTAAGATTTTCTTTTTTTATTCAGTGCCACATGAACCAGAGCTAACACATTTTTACAACATTAGCTGCCAGACAAAAAAAAGTTACATTAATTTCAGTTTTTAAAACACTAGATTTATGATTTAATTTATTTAAAAGCCCATTTATTGATATGCTAACGCTATTTTCGTTTTCTGAAAATAAAACAGCACTTCAAAAGACACATTTCTATCATACACACCAATTTTATGTTTACGTTTTTTTAATCCTTCAAAAACTATCTTGAGTAAACACAATGGTAAAACATGCAAAATTGTTTCTTTTTCCAGTCCAAAAAAAATTCACAGGTCTATGAAATGTTCTTTTATGTTTCCAAACATGCTAAACAAATCCTATGTAGTAGTTTGTAGGATGCTTCTTTAATTTTGTTATTTATGCAAATTTAAATTTGTTTAACATTTCCATTATTTATTCCAAATAAAGAAGACAACAAAATCTTGCTGTAGGAAAGGAGACAGAACAAACAGCATTTCTCATGACCTTATTGCAATTAGCACATCTTTGCTCAGATACAGGTTGGAACGCGAGCCGATGTGACGTTTTTGACAGCGCCACCGCGGCGCGAGACGGCTGAAGTTTGGAGCGCGCGACTGTATGTATCTTACACACTCTGTGCGTTACAATCACTCAGTAAAACAACTGGGTTGCAGCACCTGCGTTTGATAAAGAATGTGTACGTGATATAACGTTTCGTTTATTTCACATAGATAAGTTATATACACAAAGAGCCGAGTCCAAAAGTCTGAGCTGACTTTGAGAGGAAAGATAATCTACTTGTTTTGATGAATAGTAGGACAGGCCAAAGCCACCATTATGTTTGAAACGTGATATTCCACCGTAATTATGTGCTCAAAAGCATCCAAACCTCCGTTTCACTCGGACTGTTCTGGTTACGAACGCTAACCTTCAATCAGACACAAGTTACTGACAGTATTCTTACTTACCGCTCTATGGTTAGAGTCGTATTTAAACCTTACTGATCCTAGAACAGTCCATGGCGAACCGATCGAAGGTCTCCTTCTTCACCGATCCTATTTCGGCGGGTTGCAAATCAGCAGACGGGGCACAGACGCCATAGCTGCCGGAGCTCGAACGCTCATTGGCCAATACCGCTGTCAATCATGTTCATTGGAAGCGCTGATTCGGGGAAGCCTGTGTCAATCATGTTACGTCAGAGTTAAAAGGCGGAATATCCGGAGCTTAAAATGGTAGGACGTGAACAAAGCTTCCAGGTGTCTGTCTGTTTGTTACGTAATGCTATTGACAAAAACAAGCAATGGACTCTACTTGGCTTGGATTTATTATATTGACGTGATCAAGTCAAACACACTGTGGATTTATAATTTGTTTCCTTGTCAAATTTGCCATGAAAATAAATACGTTTTCATGTTCAAATAAAAGCTAGGTGACCTCTTTGCACTACGGTATACTGATCACAACTAGTTGTTTTTCTTGATACATATGAAAACTTTATCAAATCTCAATTCTTGGACGCAGGATGTTATTTTTGTACAGTTCACTACTTATTTTCTGCACTAGATGGCTGGATTTCTAAATGGCTTTCTTTCACCGTCTCTAATGATCTCATTAGATGCTGGCCATCCCAAAGCTGTAATGTTTATTTGCGTTTTCAGCTAGTTGGACAATTAGTCTTAAGTGCTTATTATTAAAGCCAACCCCATAATCTTGATAATCTTGCTAGTGGCAGGCAGAAAGAGGAGACCAGGGAGCTATTAATGAGAGTAATTGTTTAGAGATGTTTCCATGGTAAGAGAGGTGGTGTCTCACTATTTTCCTTTGTTGTCTCTTGACACAGAGAATTCATATATCTGCCCGTTATCTATTGGTCACAAGTGTCAGCACAGGCGTAAGGGGACCAGCGATGGAGAGACGGATAGAATATGTGCTGGAAAAGCACAAATATCTCCTTCTTCAGCAGCCTCTGCATCAGTGTCAGGTCAGATTGACATATAAATCAAAGGTCTGCCAGGACTCATTACTTTTGGTCTTTTTTTTATATGCCCAACCTATAAATCTGGCATGTTTTACATGCATCAAATTAAAGACTTAGTATACTTTTTTTTTTTTTACTTGATGTTTTGGCTTATTTTAAAGGTGAGGTTTATTATTTTTCTTTGATCAGCAGACAAAGGCTCTCTGTGGTGCTCTTGTGAGTAAATGCAAAGAGATTTTGAATAAGCTGCAAAAAAGAATGCAGATGAATAGGCATTTGCAATATATTTGCAGTATCTATCTATCTACCTATTTATCTATTTCTGTCTGTCTATCTTTTCTATATATCTCAAGCATATTTAACTGGTTATTTCAAAGCCTTAATGGAGCAAATCAGTTTCATTCTCATTCTAAACTTCTTTAATGTGAAACAAGATTGATGTTTGGTACATTAGCAATGTTGCTGAGATCGTCCATTAACAGAAGCTTCAATAAGGCTGCTTGCATCTTCGACAGCATGTGCCACTTCAAACACTATCTTACAACAGCATCCAGAGTGCCTGCGGCAGCCAACGCTAAGCGTTCTGCTGTTGTCCCACTGCCAAACTCTGGGGAGGGATATAGATAGAGGAAGCGAGTTGAGTATTTTAGTATACAACTCTAAATATTTAAACCAATAAGGAAGTCTGTATCCTGTTGGAAATTTTAAATGAAATGTATAAATATAGAACACACTAGGTTTGCCTTCTTTTTTATGTGTATGCTGAATGCTAAATGTGACAATAAACATAACAGAGTTTAATTATGTACAAAAAAACTCCAAAACATGATGCAATAAGACTGGTGCATTAGTTCAGACCTGTCTGAATAAGACAGATATTTGATATACTGTAAATATGCAACACTAATATCTCACCTTCATGCTCTCCTCTGTGGTGTGATTTGTCACTTTTATTCATTGCCTGTAATGTCTGCAAGTCTAGGAATACTTCATTAAAAAAAAAGCAAATTCTATCGTCATTTATTTAACCAGTAACACTTTAACTGACAATGAGCAGTTACAGTATTTAATATTTGAAAAGTTTAGTTAATAAAATTACAACTTGTCATTGTTCATTGTCGGTTCATGTTTGCTCAGGTCTATTAAGTAACATTAACATATACAACTTTTTATTTTAATAATGTATTAACTAAGATATATGTATTAACTAAGATATAAACTAAGATTAATAAATGCTTTCTGATTTTTTTATGGTTAGTTCATGTTAAATAATAATAACAAATGGAGCCTTGTAAAGTGTTACCATTCAACCTTGTTCCAAACCTATATGACTTTCTTTTTTTTCTGTGGAACATATGTGTATGACCTGGAAATTTTTCGGAGCATGACAGTTGCTAGTCACCATTCACTTTCATTGTTAGGAAAATGAAAATTTAATAAAACAACAAATGTTCATATTTTTTAGAACCATTTATTTCTTTTATATCTGTTAATGGTATGTGGAGAAGAAAAAAGAGAGTCTACTTTCTTCTTTCTTATCTGTTTCCATACCAACTGGGTGGGGATTGGCTGCTTTAGAGAGGGATAATGGAACTGAGAGCTGATGCCTCTGGGTAAAGACAGTTATGATAGTCAAACAGAACCCCTAAATCGGTGTGTGTGTGTGTGTGTGTGCGGATGTGGATGTGGATGTTTGCATTCCTGAATAAAAAAGAAAGACTTTGCGAAGCATTATGACTCACTGATGTATTTGTTGCCAAGATAAAACATACATCTCTTTTAAAATCATCCTTTTTAATGTCATTTCTAGACAATACCCCCCCCCCCCCCCCCCCCCCCCATGACCTAATTTTACAGGGAGCAAAAAGACAATTGTCTCTTAAAAGTCTTTAAATGAGCTGTTAGAGTTGGAGGTACTGCTGGCAGTTTAACCATTGCGTTGCCATGACAACACTGCATCCATCAAAGTGGTGCACCAGTGAAATTCTTGTTTCCCCCATTACAACCACAGATCATCATGGAGCAGGTGTCTCTGCGGCACAGAGATATAACACAACTGTAAAACACATCAATGCCAATGATCAGGTCATGAGTGCAGTGGAAGAAAGGGAGGATTGAGAGGGTAATGTATGCATACTTGTGTGGGTGTGAAGACTCTGTGGGTGACTTTGCATGCCACCAGCAGAAGGTCACTCATGCTGGGCTTCCCAGCTGTAGCTTTATTATTATGAGCAAATATGAAGCAACAAAATCTATTATGCTCTGCTCTATTTGTTTTTATTGAAGGTAATTGAACTCATGCTTCCCATAAATGCTTTAGAATGAATAGCTGTGGCTATAGAGTGGATGGATATATATATATATATATATATATATATATATATATATATATATATATATATATATATATATATATGGTAGAATATAGTTTTTTTGGTTTCCATGTGAAACACTGCTCAGATGTAACTTTCTAAATTGCTCTGTTTTCTGGAAATATCTATATATATTTTTTTACTAGTGGGTGTGTTAATCATGATAATTTGGAAGGAAAATATTATTTTCTTCCTGTCTAACACCCACACAAAGAATTCATTTTCTTATTTTTCTCCCCTCTAGATCTTTTCTGCAGTTTATAATGTTCCCCCTGCTGGTTTTATTCAAAATCCCTCCAGGTGTTTTTCTTTTGTGATGATTCAGCATGTAAATTGCATGTAAAACAAATATTTGTTGAGAAAAATCCCTTTCTTATATTTATGCAAATTTAGAGGTTAAATGTACAATAATAAAAAAAAGGGGGGGGGGGCTTTTGAAATAATCTCTTAAATAACAAAGCAGATTATTCATTATAGAGGTTTTTATTCAGTTTATGACTTTTAACATTAGAGATTGTCTCAAAGTGGTTAGACAAGCTTTAGGACTGAACCCCCAATGTGAAAATTCCATGCTTAAAACCCTGGAAGATCTAAATCTCATCATGCTTACCTGAAGTGTTAAATATGCTGTAAGTGTAAAATGACCCTACCTATATGTCACTAAAATTGGTGTTCTGAGAAATCACACCTGTCTCTGTGACATACTTAGGCTCTGTTAACAGCAAAAAAGAGTTGCTTTAAATGACATATATGCTGTATTCTAAGTTGTTATTCTTTTTGAAAATCTTTGCATCCAGCCTTGCTCTCCATGGAACATTTATGAGAGTAGTTGAGAGAAGTAACATTGAATTGGATCTTTTCAATGAATCAGTTGATCCGATTCACAAAATGTATCGGAATGATTCGCTCGCAACTCAGACTTTTTCGGTTATAAAAGTCAACTCACTGACTCAACACTGAATAACAATCAGTGAGTAATTACTTATTTTAGTTCCTCAGAACACTAATATATGGCTCCAGTGTTGGAAGGCAAGCCCATAACCATGCCTTGGACATTGGAGGGGACCAACTTACATTATATATAAGGAGGGAACGGAGACGTCACGTCGGATGACCGACGAAATTGGGATCTCGCTTAGAGAGACCAATCCACTTCGAGTGTAAACTAAACGAGCCAATGCACATTGGCATGCGATTATTGCATCCAGCTGCTGCTGATCACAGCGTGAGTATAAGTAGGCAGCAGATGCAGCGCATATTCAGGTTTTCGCTGAGGAGCCGAGCCGGTGACCCGGCCGCTCAGCGGTGGTACAGGAGCTGTGGCGACGGAACGTGACGTCTTCGTTCCCTCCTTCAGGGAACGAGGGTTACCATACGTAACCGAGACCAATGCCAGCAGGAGCAAAGTCTTCATCGAAAGGAACTTCAGCTCAACCGTCTGCAAAGGCTCAAATGGGCCCTGCTGTAGTGCCGTGAGCACTAGAGTCAGGTCCCAAGAGGGTATAGAGGGGGGCCGTGGAGGATTTAACCTTCTCGCCCCCTTAAGGAACCTGATAACCAGGTCATGCTTCCCCAGCGACCTCCCTTCTACGGGGTCGTGATTAGCGGCGATTGCAGCGACATAAACTTTAAGGGTGGAGGGAGACAGCCTTCGCTCCAACCCTTGCTGCAAAAAGGACAGCACAACTCTGATCGGGCATATTCGGGGGTCTTTTCGGCAAGAAGAACACCACTCAACGAACAGGTTCCACTTCAAGCGTAAGCGCTCTTGCTGACGTGATGGTGTCAAATACCTCTTGGGGTAGGCCACTCAGAACCTCTGCGTCCCGTCCAGGGACCGGACATGAAGTTTCCAGAGGTCTGGACGCGGGTGCCAAAGGGTGCCCC
>NW_015505973.1:1294553-1315415 GCF_001515645.1 Sinocyclocheilus grahami | reverse complement strand
GCCACCAGCAGGACCTGCTCCTCGTCCTCCCTGACCTTGCACAGCAACTGTGCAAGAAGGCTCACTGGGGGAAACGCATACTTGCGAAGGCCCCGCCGGCCAGCTGTGTGCCAGTGCGTCCGTGCCGAGTGTTCCCTCGGCCAGGGAGAAGAACAACTGGCAGTGAGAGGTTTCTGGAGAGGCAAACAGGTCTACCTGAGCGGCTCCGAAACGTCTCCAAACCAGCTGTACCGTCTAGGGATGGAGTCGCCATTCTCCCGAGTGTGCAGCTCGGGACAGCTCGTCGGCTGCCCGGTTGAGCAGCCCAGGAATGTGAACAGCACGAAGCGACCTCAGATGCTTCTGACTCCAGAGGAGGAGGTGGCGGACGAGTTGCAACAAGCGACGGGAGCGCAGACCACCTTGTCGGTTGATGTACGCAATGGTCGTTGTGTTGTCCGTGCGGACTAGTACATGCTTGCCTCGTAAGATCCCTTTGAGGCAGCTCAGGGCAAGGTGCACTGCCAGCAACTCGAGGCAGTTGATGTGCCAGTGCAGTTGGGGCCCCGTCCAGACCCCTGACACTGCAAGCCCGTTGTACGTTGCCCCCCCAGCCTGTGGTTGAGGCATCCGTGCAAACCACAGCATGCCTGGAGACCTGCTCTAGGGGCACTCCTGCCCGGAGAAATGCAAGGTCTGACCACGGGGTGAAGGTTTGGCGGCAGGCCGGTGTAACTTGGACCCAGAAAGTGCCGGGTTACAACGCCCACCTCGGGACTCGGCCATGGAGCCAGTGCTGCAGCGGTCTCATATGGAGCAGCCCCAGCGACGTGGCCGCCGCCGTAGCTGCCATATGCCCCAGGAGCACTCTGAAACTGTTTCAGTGGGACCGCCATCCTGCTCTTGAATGTATTCAAGCAGTTCAACACCGACTGAGCACGTTCCTGCATGAGGCGTGCTGTCTGTTCGACCGAGTCCAACTCCATACCGAGAAAAGAGATCCTCTGCGTTGGGGAGAGTTTGCTCTTTTCCCAGTTGACCCGAAGGCCCAACAGGCTGAGGTGTGAAAGTACCAAATCCCTGTGTTCGCACAACTGATCCTGAGACTGAGCGAGTATGAACCAATCGTTGAGGTAGTTGAGAATGTGAATGCCCTGTTCTCTCATTGGAAGAAGGGCTGCCTCCGTAACTTTCGTGAAGACACGGGGCGACAGGGACAGCCCGAAGGGCAGGACCTTGTACTGGTATGCCCGCCCTTCGAACGCAAACCGCAGTAATGGCCTGTGGCGCGGAAGGATCGACACATGGAAGTACGTGTCTTTCAGGTCGATCGCTGCGAACCAATCTCGGGGACGGATACACCTGAAGATGCATTTCTGCGTGAGCATCTTGAACGGGAGCCTATAAAGGGCCCGGTTCAAGACGTGCAGATCCAAGATAGGTCTCAACCCACCGCCTTTCTTGGGTACAATGGAGTAAAGGCTGTAAAACCCCGACCTCATATCGGTTGGAGGAACCGGCTTTATCGCGACGCATGTCAGCCAGACACAGCCAGAGATGGCGCTCCTGGACCACCATAGTGGATATCGCACGACCCAGAGACAGCGCCGTAACCTTCGTCGTAGCACGAGGTCCGTAGCGGTGCGGAGTTCTTTGAGTGCCCCGCCAAGTGGTAGCAGCATTTGGACACAACTGCATCGCAACTGAACGCTCCACCTAGGGAACTCCCGCGTACCCCTGCGCTGGACCACCATCAAGGGTGGTGAGGGAGGATGAGCCACTGGGCCGGTTTCTGGCAGTGACTTGTCCGTCTCGCGCATGTCAGCCAGACACAGCCAGAGATGGCGCTCCTGGACCACCATAGTGGATATCGCACGACCCAGAGACAGCGCCGTAACCTTCGTCGTAGCACGAGGTCCGTAGCGGTGCGGAGTTCTTTGAGAACTTCCGGGTCGTGTCCACCCTCGTGCAAGTCCCTCAGTGCCTTAGCCTGGTGCACTTGCAATAACGCCGAAGCGTGTAAGGCGGACGCAGCTTTTCTACAGGCCGTATAAGCACTGCCGATCATGGCCGACGAGTGCCTACAGGCCCGGGAGAGGGTTCGGGACGCGGTGGAAGATTCCACTTGAGCCCGACACTCTTGGCGGCCTGGGAAAGCATAGCCATAATTTCCGGGTCCGTATCCGGCACCGCTGACCGCCCAGAGGGCGGCAACGCTGACGGATCTTCATCCCCAGAGAAATCCGGCTCACCCTCCCATGCCCGTACCCCTGCGCTGGACCACCATCAAGGGTGGTGAGGGAGGATGAGCCACTGGGCCGGTTTCTGGCAGTGAAAGGTGCCGTCCAACCAGCACGAGCCACCCCGAGAAACCAATCGTCCAACCTTGAGGGTTCGGGACGCGGTGGAAGATTCCACTTGAGCCCGACACTCTTGGCGGCCTGGGAAAGCATAGCCATAATTTCCGGGTCCGTATCCGGCACCGCTGACCGCCCAGAGGGCGGCAACGCTGACGGATCTTCATCCCCAGAGAAATCCGGCTCACCCTCCCATGCCGCAACCGACATCCGATCGTCGGGGGGAGCCTCGGAAGAAACAGGTGGTACCCCCCGGGAGGGTCCAGCCTGCTCTTTCGAGGGCTCCGCTGGTTTCGGAGTGCCGGCTGGCTGGGGCATCCCCGGAGGGGAATTCCTCACCGTGACCATAAGACCATTCTGCCCACTGCTAGAAAAAGGGCGCCCCCGGCTGCCACCAGAGGGAACCCTAGATCTAGGCAGTGGCACAGGCACTCCGCCCCTTTGCAGGTAACGGAGTCCAGTCCGCAACTCCGAGATGGTTATACCCCCGCAATGGGAGCATGAGTCATCCACGAAAGCCACCTCAGCATGCTTCGTGCCCAGACACAAGAGGCAGTGATCGTGACCATCACCCGGCACCAGGTAACGACAGAACCCAGAAACACACGGATGGTACGACATCTTTAAAAAGACGCGTCTTTAAAAAGACGTTCCACCCATGAAGCTCTTTTAGATGGAAATTGCTCTTTTAATGTGCTGAGGAGCACAGGGGAGATGGCCGTCTGCAACACACACAGGGGTAGTGCAGCCTGTTGTGTGCAACCCACTCGACACAGGAAAACGACCGCCGCTGAAGCGCCGTCCACTAGCACGAGAGCCCACGAAGAGCGTGCTTGACTGTAGTTTTTACTCTACGTAGAAGGTCAGGAGCAGAACGATAGAACCGCTCGGCTCCGAAGCGAAAAGCTGAATATGCGCTGCATCTGCTGCCTACTTATACTCATGCTGTGATCAGCAGCAGCTGGATGCAATAATCGCATGCCAATGTGCATTGGCTCGTTTAGTTTACACTGGAAGTGGATTGGTCTCTCTAAGCGAGATCCCAATTTCGTCGGTCATCTGACGTGACGTCGAGAGTGACGACTGAAAGGGAACCACTGTAACATTTTACAATTTTACACATTGTAAACTATGATAAAAATATTTTTGAAAGAATTTTCACTCAGAAATGGCTAATAGCCTAAATCTCACAATTAATTACAAAGAAATAGCAAACATTGAATTAAACATTGCATTTTGTAATTCTTGTAAAACTTACTCCAGTGGACATGACAATCTTCGAAAATTTTTTTTTTTTTTTTTTTTTTTTACTGTACTTCGTTATTTATAGCGGTCTATATTCGCGAAAAATGTAATTGCATAGTTGGGTCAAAATAATAATATTTCACTTATTATTGCACTTAATACTAATAATAATAACAATATAGAACAGTACTTTAATTGTCCATTTAGACACATATTTCACAAATTGTTATATGCTATTATTATTATTATTGCCAGGACTGAACTAAGGCAGCAGTGACGCCCAGTTTGTTGGCTGCTGGTTCATCAGTGCTGCGCGCACGGGGTACGTGAGCGCTTGGAGACGTAGCGCTGCGCGTGGGTCGCTACGAGGGTGTGTGCGTCCATGACACTACTCCACTACACCGATTAAACATCATATATCAACCTACGGCAGGTCACGGAGCATCGCATCACTCACCCTGGAAACCAACGCTCTTAAACGCCATCCGCGCAGTTGTGCCATTCAGTCCGTTTGAACAGCGCTCATTCGCGAATACACCCTGCTCCGGAGGTGGCTTCTAATACCGGAAAATGACACTGACCCATAGCCGGAGATAGGGATGGATCCAAGAGTGTGGAGGATGCTCGCCCTGCTCGGTGTGTTTGCAGTCTTACTGGAGGTAAGATGCGCCTTTAGGGCTGTTCAGTAATAGCGCGGAATAAATACACCTAAATGGCTTTATTAGATTTGCTAACACAATGTGTGCTTTTGCGTGCTCTTATTTGTATTGCTTTGAGCCACTAACATTAATGCAGCATGATTTCAAAGTGCACTTTTTGGCCAAATCTAGTTCAGCATCTTCTATCTGTCATTGTGCAATAAAACACTCACATGCTGTTTAATGGATTCCACCAAAGCCACCTCCCTCTAATAGAGGATCTGCCATGCTGTAGGGAGGAAATGTTGCTTAAATGATACACGTTAAACATGGGGTTTGTACATGGAGGATTATTAGATGTTTAAATTCAGTTATCATTTATTACCCTTTTTTTCTGTTTCCATTGTGAATGCACAAAGCTCAGAGCTTGCAAACCACAAGAATTCTAAAATACAACACACTGACCAATATTCTGCTGTAAGACTAATGAGTTTGATGAGCGTGCCAGAATACAATTATTGACCCACACACATAATGGTATTTCAGGGGATGTGGAGAAGAATTCAGTATTAGGATTGTTTGAAAAGAATGGTTGATTTTTTGTAATAGAGCATATCTACACTCAGAAGTCTCCAAACTCAGTTCAGCACAGAAGACAAAGAAACATCCAGTTGTGAAAGATTCAACAGAAATGCTTTGAACTTTCATGCTTTTTCATTTTGTGGTACTACCAACTAAACCACTCCTAGCATATCACTGCTAGCATATCATAAAAAAAAAAATTGCAGAGAAAGGCATCAGCGTTATTTAACAGCTAGACAATTGTACCTTCATCTCAGTTCACATCCACTACAGAGCTGGAGTATCTTAACATCTGTTTGGGCGGTGAAACAACAGCACTATGGGAAGGAATTAATGCGTAATATACCTGCCGTGCTCCATTAGAGACTTTATGCTCCTCTTGATTATGAAAATTTCACAGCACCAGCAAATCTGTTGAAGGGCTATGCTGCTGACATAGTGTCATACACCGGATTGATTTTAAATATCTGCGTGCATTTTAAAATGTGCATTTGCAATTAGACTCCTGGGATACAAAAAAACAGCAGCACACCGGATGTGTGCTATAGGCTAGACATCAAGGTTGATGTGAGCCTTCTTGTGTTTGCAGCTGTCAGTAAGACACACCTGGTCATATGTTCACTCATCTGTGCTATACTCCATTACCACAAGCTGTTTCTTGTATAGGTGTCATTTGAAATGGACAGCCAAATGGGAGTCAAAAACAAAGATGCTGTTTAAATCAAGGGTTTTGTTTAATGTATATTTTTCTGTTTGGGGGAAAGGAACATAATCAAGGACAGTGCCAGTCTGGCCCCAGTTGTTGCTGTGGAATGAGAATGACGGATGCAATTATGGCCGTAACTGACCTGAGTGGGTTGAGATGAGCACAAATATCAGGGCGCATAACTGGAGCTTGTTATCTATAATACAATTAGCCTTGCTGCTGGTGATGCTTAATCCTCAGATCAGTTTATTGGTCATGAATTACTGAAGTCAATACCATGTTTTCATCTGTAGACGTGTTTGAAAAATGACTGTGTGCAGTGCAGCTAGAAACAAAGGGGTTTTGAAAGAATAGTTCATTTAAAAATTAAAATTTGCTGAAAAGTTTCTCACCCTCAGGCCATACAAGATGTAGATGAATTTGTTTCTTTATCAAACAGATTTGGAGACATTTACCATTAAATCATTTGCTCACCAGTGGATCCTCTGCAGTGAATGGATGCCATCAGAATGAGAGTCCAGACATCTGATAAAAACAAAACAATAATCCACAAGTCCTCTATCCATAATATTGATTTCTGCAGTCTTGTCTAAAGCAGAAGAAATATGCACATATCTAGCACCCTTTACAAGCGAAAACAGTTCTAAACAAATATGTGGGTAGATTTTTATATGAGAGGACAACAGGGGACAGACTTTATTGTGAAGTTTTAGCTGTTTGAACTCTTATTCTTTATAGGAATAGTTCATTAAAAAAATGATTTTTTTAAAAATTATTTATTCACCTTCATGTTATTCCAAACCTGTATTTTTTTCTTTCTTTTGTGGACCTCAAAAGAAGTTCATCATGCAGAAGATGTCTATCTGTTCTCTTTTAAGGATTCAAATGTAAGCTGAATGTATCAGTCCTAAAGGGATAGTTAATTCTATCATTATTTACTCATCCTTATAACATTCCAAACCCATAATGTTGTTGTTTTCTGTGGAGCACGATTGTTTTTAAAGAATCATTATGGAGATTTCCATATAATCTTAGTTTATCATGACCAGGGGCTGTAAAATTCTAAATATAACAAAAGGCATAATAAATGCACCATTAATTCTAAAAACAATATCAAATGTGGCACCTATTGTGCAGGTTGGATGTCAATAACATCAAATGTCAATAATTATTCAGTGTTTCTTAATGTCGTGACATCAAAACTGCACCATAATCAAAATGTTTGATTCAAGAGCTGCAATATAGGTGAAGAAGATAGTCTATGAATAATAAATAAAGATTTTTATAGATTACATTTATGGTCTACATTTATTTCTATTTACTATAAGGAAAAAAGGACATTGTACATATTCTAAAGAATCTGTGTTGTTCTTGCCTGTGCAAAAGTTGCTTTTGTGTTGCTGGCGTGTTGTCAGTTGCTCCTAGGGTGTTGCTGTGTTGTTGCTAAGATGTTCTGGGTGGTTGTTAGGCTGTTGCTAAGGTGTTCTGTATGGTTGTGAAGTTGTTACTGGGCCAAGTCAAACAATCCACACCAAGATTCTATGATGTTCTATACCATTCAAACGTTTTGATACAGTATTTTTTATTTTTATAAATTAATACTTTTATTCAGCAAGGGTGCATTAAATTGATCAAAAGTAACAGTAAAGACATTTATTATGTTACTGAAGACTTATATTTCAAATAAATGCTGTTCCTTTGAACTTTCATCAAAAAATCTTAGAAAAGTGTATTACGATTTCTACAGAAATATTACGCAGCAATTACTGTTTTCAGCATTTATAATAATTAGAAATGTTTCTTGAACACCATTTCAGCATATTGCAATGATCTCTGAAGAATCATGTGACACTGAAGCCTGGAGTAATGGCTGCTAAAAGTTCAGCTTTTCCATCACGGGAATAAATTACATTTTAAAATAGATTGTAAATAATATTTCACATATTGCTGTTTTTAGTGTATTTTTGATATACATAAGTATAGCATAAGAGACTACTTTCGAATAATTGAAAGAATTTTACCAACCCCATACTTTTGCTAGTATTTTAAGTTTAAAAAAAAAAAACTTTTTATTAGAGTTAGTCTTAAAACAAGATTGCTAGTGGAGTAAGAAAAATAGTCTTAATTAAAGAAATATTCTCTGAAAACAAACCTAATTATCTAACACAATTTTGCTTCTCAAGAAAATTGATCTGGTTTAAAAGGACGTTTAGATACTTTACTGTAAAACAAAATACTAATTAAAATGAAAATTAATTAAAAAAATTATTAAATGCTTTTTATTCTGTGTCACTCGCTACAGATGAAATATTTTTCAGTTTGTTCCAGACACTTTATCGACAGCATTATGGCGTTTCCTGCCCACACATCTTTATGCATCCAATTAAGTAGAAACGCAGAGAACGATTTCCCTGAGGTTGGCACAACTCTTTCTGAGAGTGCTCTCCGCCATCCTTTTTTTAATATGTCTAATTCAGCTCTGCCCTGATTGCACTGAGTCTGTCTGAGCTTGCAGATGGAGACATTAATCTACTGCTGCTCTTACACACACTCACACACGCACACACTGTTCCATGGTAATATATGTTTTTCTGATGTCACTTGAATGCAGACAGCCTAGCTCAGAAAGTGCAGTCGTATGAGTATGCAGACAAAGAAGACTGCAGACGTGCTAGTCGTGACTGTGAATTAACAGCCTGTTCTTTCTACTGTCGGTGATGTGATTTCAAAGGCAAATAGAAGGTGGAGGACCCTTCATATCTACAGAGCTTTCTGGTGACAGGCTGGGAAAGGCATTCTGCTAAGTCATGTAGTGCTGGATTCTGGGACTTAAGGAACTGTGGCTGTCTTTGGGTCCAACTCACAGCAAAGTTCCTCAAAAATTGCAGACAGACGTGGAAAATCTGCTGACATCTCTCTGAGGCTTTTTTTGTGCAATGTCTGCAGCATTTCACAGTCCATATGGACCTCACCATCTAAACTCTCCATGAGTGCTTCCCATAGTTCTGCTCTCTCCATGTGTTCAGTCATCCGGCGAGAGATGCATCAGCACAGTACTAAACTCAAACACTCAATCCCCCATTAGTAAAGTAAAGTTGTGTTCAAACTGTTTAAAAGTTTAGAACAGCTCCACTAATAAACTTTCCGACACTTTATCTAGCCATTCAAAGCGTGTATGATGTTACATGAGAAATGCAATTTGATCCTGATTTTCACAGTGCTACAACCCCAAAATCGAGTTAACATAATCAAGTTTGTATTCTGGAAGAAGACCAGCTCTGATTTTCCATCCAGCTATCTATGATCCAGGCATAATCGTGTGAGGACTTCTGTTTCCTTCAGTCATTTTCCCAATCATTTCTTATTTTTTTAATTTCTTCTTCTTTTTTTCTTATGTGCTTAAACATCATCTTAGTGATTTTTATTTTTCACCGTCGCCTTTAGCTGCTCACTGTTTGTAATAAACTCTTCTTTGTAATGCTGCCTTGGAACCATATGCATTGTGAATAGCTGTATAAAACTTAATTGATTTATTTTATTTTTTTTGCATTTTTGTCCACTTGCTTATTTTCTGTTTGTTTTGTTGTGCACTAAGTAGCCCTGCCCACAGTGAAATCTCATTGGTTTAAAATCCTGGTCTATATTAAAAATCAAACAATTTAGCTGTGATGGTGCCACGTCATGCAGATTTTTTTTCTTTTCGGTTTGGACAGACAAATTACTTGTCTTGTCACTGGAAGCTTGTCTTTACTATTAATGTGACTGGAAGAACATTTGTTCATCACTTTGAGAGAACCTTAACAGAACATTAGTCGAAGTTTTGAGAACACTCCCTGTTATCTGTGTAGAAACCATAACTTTTCCTTAATAAAAGGTGCAAGCTTGAAATAATTGTGCCTTTAAATCCTGTACAGGTGGTGGAGCTCTTGTTGGTGAGTCTCAAGTAGGGCAGGTCAGTGAGAGTTCGGCTCCCTGCTGCTTTATTGGCTGCTCATCTCAGCTTCTCAGCACCTGCTTAGAGCGCAGCCTTGTCTAATCCCTCGTCCTTTATGCTGGAAAAGGAGGCTGAAAGAGGCATCCAGATGTCCACTTTCTCTCTCTTTTAACTCTCCTGCCCAGGGCCTGAGGAATCAGTGCTCATGGCTTGGAGGAGATGTGGAGGCCAAGTTGGGTGTTCCGGAGAGATAAACAAAAGGGCCGCTGTTAGATACAAGATGCTGGCAGAAAAGCCATATTGAAAAGCTGCATCTGCAGCTCTACAGATTGGCAATTTATACAGGGATTATTATTTTGGACTCTAGAAGGGGATTTTAGGAAGGATTTTGGTAGATAGTGAGCGCTCTTGGAACTAAACCTAAAAAATTTTTTTTGTGCATGCAGAATAACAGTTACTTCTTTAAATGTCTCAAGATAGATAGATAGATAGATAGGTCATGGCTGATACTCATATTAAGTAGACACACTCGATATTGACTACTGTTTGAACAAACGAATCAGACTTCATCACTTGCAAAATATCAGTGTGAACAGTCACCCTTGAAGATGGGATTTGAAAACTAAATCGGATTTATGCACAGTATAAAATCCTTTTTCTCTTTTTTCGCCCCAGTTCCTCTGTCCTGCTCCGAGGGCTTCACTGAGCTGGGCTATTACAACGGCACAGTTTCTCAGACCGACTCGGGTTCACCCTGTCTAAAGTGGACCGAATTCCCAGATTACATGCAGCAGTATCCGGGCAGGGGTCTTGGAGAGCACAATTTTTGTCGAAATCCTGACCGTGAGTCCAACCCATGGTGTTTTTTCAGGCAGAGTTCAGGGGCCATTGGTTGGGCCTACTGCGACTGCCATCAAGGTGAGTACTACAGCGTTTCATTAAAGGTGGCTAGCTACACTCCACTAGTGAGTAAATTCAAAAAGTATTATAGATCTTTTGTAATATGATTTTTAAAAATAATATTCCTTAAGGCGGCGTCCCACTAGCCAAGTCGAAACAACATTTTTCTGTCTGAGATCTGTCACGTTCACTGATTTAAAATGTTATGTAAACAGCAACCTGCAGTTTCCTGTCATAGATTGCAATACCTAATTTTGGCAAATCAATGTGAAACTCACCAAAATAACAACAGAAAAAAACAGCAATTCACATCTACCCAATGAATCTCTTCGAATTTTGCTGCGGAATATTCATGCACAGCTTCAATGAGAAAAAGATGCGCTTCTAATAAACAACCCTAACCGTTTTATTTTATTCATTTTAGTGTCTGAGAATTCCAGAAAAACACAATCAGTGTTTGCAATATGTGGCTTTGCATCTGCTGAGAAAAAAAGTTTGGGTCAGATCCATTAACTCATCAGGGAGTTGACTCTCTGGGGCTGTTAACGCTTCCCGCAGAGAGAAACACAGGAGCTTATGACTGAAAATCAGCTAGTGGGACGGCCTTAGATGTTCAAATATTCTAACATTCTTCAGATGATAAATAAGTGTTTTAGGATCTCTATATGTGTACTGTTGTCCTACTTTCCTTCAACTTCATCAACTTCATATTTAGAAATCAGTGGTTGACATTCTTGTGAAGAATATTCTGTATGTATCTCAGGAAAATTAGAAAAGGTTTATTCTTAAAGAAAGAAGAAGCTTGTGTAAAAAGCATCTTTGCATTCTGTGTGCAGTTGAGACAAAAGGTGACTGTGACTTTGCTAAGTAGGACATGCTCCTGGATCAACATTCTGTTCCTGTTATCAACCAATCACATATTACTCTTATATATATATATATTTATCTCTCACTTGTTTGCTCAGGAGCAGTCAGGTTAGCAGGAGGTTCATCCCCAAAGAGTGGCCGACTGGAGGTCTACCTGAATGGCCAGTGGGGGTCGGTTTGTGACACACACTGGACAGACCATGATGCTAGTGTGGTTTGCCGACAGCTTGGACTGGGGTATGGGAATTTATGTTTATTTCTAATTGGGGCTATCAATTTAACACATTAATTTAGAACAATGGATTAAATATAATGTAAAAAATGATGCTTCGACTGAAACAGTAATGTAATGTCTGTGAATTATAATTAATTGTTTTTTTTCTCAACAAATATGTCATGATTAATTGCAATTCATTTGAAAAATTTGTAATGTAATTAATTTAATAAAATTCAGCCCTGCTTTATTTTATCTGTGAGTATCAGATCTGATTTTCCATAGATTTATGGATCTGTGCCTCTCAGTGTGGTCAAAGCAAGGGTACTCATTTGTATATTTAAATGATTAATTAAAATTCACAGTGTCTTGATTTTTTACTATGTCTATTTTTGATTTAGCCTTTGTTAAATCATCTAAAAGTGGGTGGAAAGACTCACGTCGCTGAACAGTGGAGGAGATAACTTCTTCATATTTCTTTCCATTTGTTGTAGTGAGATTGGCACGGCTCTCCAGCACTCATATTTTGGCCCCGGCTCCGGGCTTTTTCACTACGCCCGCCTTGGCTGCCGTGGTGATGAGAAATCCCTGCTGGATTGCAGAAGCAGGAAGTTTGTTACGAGTGACTGTAACCATGGAAACGAGGCCGTAGTGGTGTGCGCACCACCTGAAGGTCAGTGTGCTTTCTGTGACAGTGAAGCTAATGACCTTTTAAGTGAAATAAACACTCTTGCATCTACACTCTTAAAAATAAAGGTGCTTCAAAAGGTTCTTCAAGCGATGCCATAGAAGAACCATTTTTGGTTCCACAAAGAACCATTCAGTCAAAGGTTCTTTAAAGAACCATCTCTTTCTTATCTTATTGTAATCTGAAGAACCTTTTTCACCACAAAGAACCTTTTGTGAAACAGAAAGGTTCTTCAGATGTTGAAGGTTCTTTATGGAACCATTTAGACAAAAAGGTTCTTCTATGGCATCGTGAAGCACCTTTATTTTTAAGAGTGTAGATGCCCTCACAAAACCACAGAGCTGTCATAAAACAGAAAAAGTGCTTTTAAATTGGATACAAAGATCATCAGGGTTATTTAAAGTCTGTTTTCGAGAATTAAATTTCAGCCTCTGTGTCTGCATTGTAAGTGAACATCGCAATATGGCAAATAAGACTGCTCCCATTATAATCAACAAAGTTGTCTACAAGTGCTTATAATGTGAGCGTCTTGTTTTTTTCATGATGTGTTGTGCTGCACCTCGTTGCTTGCTTGCAGTGCAGACCGGCTGTAAAACCTGATAATTAAATTACATTCAGTTGCAGTATTAGCTGTTAATTTACTCTTGTTTTTGTAATCTTGATGCAAATCATTACATTATCAAAATAATGTCATCGTTGATGCCCCTTTATGCTTTATTATGCTTTCAGCTACCGATAAGAGTGGACTATTCTCAGCTCTGTCAAATTTGAAATTAATTCCACAGATTTTGCCATAAAAACAGAATTGAAGATCTAAAACAGTGTCTGGATAATGACTTGTGACGCTATGATTTTTCTTCAGTGTTGTGATATAAATATGAAAAATATAATTAGACATTGCTGTAATTGTCAGTTTCTGCACATTTTACTCTATTTCTTCCCTGTTCACCCTGCATTTTCTAAAAGTGGCCCTCGAGCGACGTCATTTGAGTATGTCTGATCTACCTGAATACTAAGACAGAAAACCACGGGGTGTGTGATGGAACATCATGAGGATGATTATGTTATCTTTGAATTGCCATTATTGCTGCTGCTTTGTCCATTCATTTTGACTTATTAAATTGGCGCTTACTGAGATTAGAAATTTTAATGAAACATTTCAGTGGGGGCTCATACTTTCTTTGGTGGAATCAAAAGAGCCATAGTTTCTTTTGTAGAAAGGTACAACGGGGGAAAAAATGAGAAAAGAGGTTGGAAAGCAAATCAATGGCGTCTGAACTCATGATTGCCTACTGAGAGCTTTATTGAAGACACAATCTGAGGACACACGGACACATGTGCACTGTGCTGCGTTACCAGGACAGCAAATTATGTATTTTAGCCCTTGAATTGAAAGAATGGCTGCATATAATGTGTTCCTGACATGAATTATTATTATTATATATGAAATATTACCAGCAACTGTGCATATATCTGATCGTAGTGATTGGTTTTGCTTCAGGACCTAGTTTTTATAGTGGACATTAATTGATGACTCAACACATTACCACATTATTATGATAAAATATAAAAACAATATGCAAATATACTTACACTTCTGTTCAACATTTTTGGGAGTCAGTAAGCTTTTGAAATGTTATTCAAAGAAGTACCTAATGCTCATCAAGGCTGCATATATTTGATTAAAACACAGTAAAAACAGTTCTTCAATACTGTGAAATATAGGGGGCAGTCGTAGCCTAATGGTTAGAGAGTCTGACTTGTAATCCAAAGGTCGCGGGTTTGAGTCTTGGTACCAGCAGGGATTGTAGGTGGAGGGAGTGAATAACCAGCACTCTCTTCCACCTTCAATGCCATGTCTGAGGTGAGAGTGTGTGTGTGTCTGTGTGTGCGCTTGGATGGGTTAAATGCAGAGCAAAAATTCAGAGTATGGGACACTGAATTTCGAGTATGGTTATACACAAATTATTACACTACATTATTACACTTTAAAATTACTTTAAAATTGTGGCGTTTAAACGATGCTCAATTGGTAATAAGGGGCCCACAGTGTGCCAAGATAATATCCCCCACACCATTACACCACCACCACCAGCCTGAACCATTGAGACAAGGCAGGATGGATCCATGCTTTCATGTTCTTTACGCCAAATTCTGACCCTACCATCTGAATGTCGCAGCAGAAATCGAGACTCATCAGACCAGGCAACGTTTTTCCAATCTTCTATTGTCCAATTTTGGTGAGCCTGTACGAATTGTAGCCTCCGCTTCCTGTTCTTAGCTGACAGGAGCGGCACCCGGTGTGGTCTTCTGCTGCTGTAGCCCATCTGCTTCAGGGTTCGACGTGTTGCCGTTCAGAGATGGTATTCTGCATACCTTGGTTGTAACGAGTGGTTATTTGAGTTACTGTTGCCTTTCTATCATCTCTAACCAGTCTGCCCATTCTTCTCTCACCTCTCAACAAGGCATTTTCGTCCACACAACTGCCGCTCACTGGATATTTTCTCTTTTTCGGACCATTCTCTGTAAACCCTAGAGATGGTTGTGCGTGAAAATCCTAGTAGATCAGCAGTTTTTGAAATACTCAGACCAGTCCGTCTGGCACCAACAACCATTCCACGTTCAAAGTCACTTAAATCCCCTTTCTTCCCCATTCTGATGCTCGGTTTGAATTTCAGCAAGTCGTCTTCACCACATCTAGATGCCTAAATGCATTGAGTTGCTGCCATGTGATTGGCTGATTAGCAATTTGTGTTACCAAGCAATTGAACAGGTCTAAATCTTTTGTAACTTTATTAATGTATTTACTGTCACTTCTGATTAATTTAATGCTGAATAAAAGTATTAATTTCTTTAAATAGAAAAATTTTACTGACCCTAAATTTTAGTATATAGGCCTGTATCAATAAAAGTATATATATCAACAGCAGATTTTTCCATGAACCAGTATTTAACATAGCCTGGGTTGTATTTTTCTTTTCTTTTTTACCTAAAAGTTCAGATTTTATTTTGCTACCCTAATAACGCATAATTATATGGTTAGTTGTAATTAGCATACTTTTTTCCACTGCCCTCTGCGACCCTATTAGAGAAGACCTGCAACCCACTAGTTAAGAACCTTTGGATTATTTCACAGAAAGAGATAACTGCATGCAGAGCATTCTGGGTGTCACTACATTTATTGAAGTGTTTGTGGCTTTGGGTCATGATTCCTGGTTTGCCTGCTCAGGTAATGGACCGCCGCTGCGGTTGGTTGGTGGGGAGGAGGACTTTGAGGGACGAGTTGAGGTCTTCCATAATGGGCACTGGGGGACCATTTGCGATGATCAGTGGGATGACATGGATGCTGAGGTGGTCTGCAGGCAGCTCGGATTGGGGTGAGTCCAATGTAGAACTAATATATCAAATACTAATCGTTCACACCCTGTCATAAATATACAGTGGATGGTTTCAGAGTAATACATCATACTTTTAACTCCTACCTTTTCTAAAATGCCTTTTGCAAACATCTTGGCAAGGTTTTAAAGAAGCAGTTGCACATGTTGTCTCTTGTGAGGTATTTTCATTCCTGAGTGCTCTTATCTCGATGAGAGGAAGATTGGGTGATAACCCATGGGAAGGTCGTCTGGAAGTATATCACTCTGGGGACTGGGGCACGGTGTGTGATGACAGCTGGACGGAGCAGCATGCACAGGTGGTCTGCAGACAGCTGGGATTCAGGTGCTATTCTTTAATCCTGCCGGTAGCTGTGTATATATACAGTAGCTGTATTATTTAAAACTGAGGAATGATGTCAGAATATTTCAAACAGTTGGGCCTTGATTAACATAGATTTCATATAAAAGACATTTGGTAATGCAGTCATGTATGTAAATTTGTAATATACAATACTGTTAAAAAATTTGGGGACATTAAGATTTTTTGGTGTTTTTGAAAGAAGTCCTTATTGCATTTATTTATTCAAAAATACAGTAAAAAACACAATATTGTGAAATATTATTACAATTTAAAATAAATTATAATCATTTAAAAATTAAAAAATTTAATTTATTCTTTTGATTGCATAGCTGGATTTTCAGCAGCTATTACTCCAGTCTTCAGTGTCACATGAACCTTCAGAAATCATTCTAGTATGTCAATTTTTTTGTACAAATGTAAAATTCTTTACTGTCACTTTTGATCAATGTAATGCATCCTTACTAAATAAAAGTTCAAAGTTAAAAAAAAATCTTACTGACCCCAAACTTTTGAATGGTAGTGTAATTTTGAATAAAACAATTGCCAAAAGCTCACAATAAATAATTTCATATCGTTTTTGTACTTCACAGCATTGTTACATTAATTTAAATATATAGGTATAGAGAAATAAACAGAAGTATATTAAAAAATGTTAATAATGTAGATCAACAATCTTCAGTAAATTAGTGCCCAGTATCAAATGCCTTAAGTTTATATTATCACTAAGGGTTTTCTTAACCTAAGGGGGTTTGTTTTGCAATCGGCTGCAGGGATTTAGTAATTAAATTCACTTAGAAGTGTCCTCCTATACAATAGTAGTAAGTGTCCAATGTGGGCGTATGAATGTCTCTATAGGATCAATATGTATAAATGAAGTATTTTGCGGGAGAATTTAAAGTAGCTTTAAATTATTGGGAATTTATCATGAGTGTGTGTGTGTCCATGTAGGGGTGGTGCAGATGTCGCTCCTGCTGGCGCTTTCGGAGAAGGAACAGGGCTGATTCTGCTTGACGATGTGGAGTGTGAAGGCAGTGAGAGCTCTTTGCTGGAGTGTAAACATAGTGTGTGGGGTCGACATGATTGCTCTCATAACGAAGATGTTGGAATACTCTGCCACAGGGTAGAAAACAATGAGGTCCCACTGGCTCCAGAAAGTACTGGTGAGTTATCTGGAACACACACCAACATACGCTTCAGTGTGTGAGTAAGGCTTTGTGTGAGGTCGGTGCAGATACGTTTTGCTGATATAATTTTCTGTGTGTGCACCGCTTTGACCCTTTCTGAAATTCAGAGGGGATCTAAATGTCACTTGTTGACAGAGGCCAGGAATAAACGCAGCCATTGTAGTTTCCCAAGTGCTTGCTTTTAATGATAAAAACTTCCATTTAAATGTCAATAAAGTATCGTGTAGCCCTTGGCATCCACAATGCTACCTTTGCCATTTGACAGTGTAACATTAGAAAAACATGATTTATTTTCCCCAAACAAAAATTTCAATCTAAACTATTATCATATAACATCAGTACTCTTTTTGCCCCCAGTCAATGACATTTTGAGTATGTTTGAATAGGTATGTTTGAAATCTTAGGTTTGAATGGCAAGATTCATCAAAATGTGTGTGGCTGTGTGTTGCTTATAATGTTCTGCTAGCATTGTTATCTAAGAGATGAAAGATGACAAAGTCAAAATTCATGATTTTATTGATTAAAAAAGTTAGGCCTTTTTAAATGTTTCTTTGTATGATAAAGAACATTAGAGCCTTTGATGTAGCATTGGATTTTGGACGTTCAGTACGAATTGAAGATTCCACCTTATAGGAACCTTACATTACCTACTGTAATTGTCACTTTATTCTAATAGACTTTATATATCACAATTATGAGTATAATTGCAACTTTTTACACTAGTACAATTACTGTCAAACGAAACATATACTTTTATTCAACAAGGATACAATAAATTGATCAAAAATTATATTAAATATATTTATGTTGTTACAAAAAGATTTTAAATAAATGCTGTTCTTTTGAACTTAATATTAAATTAACTTATTAACTTAAAAAATGTATCACGGTTTCCACAAAAATATTAAGCAGTAGAACTGTTTTTTTCAACATTGATAAAAATAAGAAATATTTATTGAGCATCAAATCAGCATATTAGAATGATTTCTGAGGATCATGTGACACAATGGGTGCTTAATAATGAGCTTTTTCATCACATAAATTAAAATATTTTAAATTTAAAATACATTAACAAAGAAGAGTTATTTTAAATGGTAATATAATATTTTAAACTATATATATAAACTTGGAAACAAAAAAGATATATATCTCACAGTAATCACCTGTGTATGTCTCACAACAAACAAAAAAACTGTGAAAATGAAAATTATAAAAGCAGACAGAAATTGTGTATCCTCAGATCTCTTCCTTGTTACATTCGTTTTCTTTTTACAGATAGAAATTAAATGCACAGAAAGCTCGATATACAGTGGGCATTATATTATATTTTACACAATATTTAATCAAAATTTCAGAAATGATAACTGAAAACAGAAATAAAGCTGTTGTTGTTTAGAAACCAACACTAGGGGGAGCTAACACTTCTGTTCATTAGCTAGGCGTTGTTAAATGCCATACACTGGTATTAGTCACTAGCTAGTGAACTACAACCTTTGCATCCCCTTACACTAGCTACTAATGATTTAAGCACTGCACGTAGTTCACGACAGCGCAAAGTGTATAGCAATGGGTTGATGCCTGAGTTCAGCAGGCATAGTGTACTGCAGAAGGCAAATGCCTTTTTTTGTGGTTTTGAAAGCTCTGTTGCAACTACATCTGTCATCATGAAGGAAAGGACAGGCAGCCAACACACTAACAGAATTAGCAAAACACAGCTAAAAGTCTTTGCCAAATGGATGTCCACACGCATACGTGCTAGTTCTGGATGTTCAGCGGACATATTGGCTTCATGTTTGTGGGCCATCCACACTATCAGAGCATAGGCTACCAGTATGAGGACGATCACCACCAACACAAGACTGGCAAAGAATCCCAAGTAGTAACGATTCACATATGGAAAGAGATGGGAGCATGATTGACAAGCCTGACATCTCCAGCCCATCAGAGGAAGGAAGGAAATGAGGGCAGCCATAACCCATAAAGTCACAATAGCCACCAAGGCTCTTTTACGTGTCAGCAGCACCTTGTAGGTTGAAACCTTGTAGATGGCGTGATAGCGGTCAGCTGCCATCACAAGCAGACTTCCAACTGATCCTGTAAACGCCATGGTCACGCCACCCAGCTTAAGCAGATACTCTGTTTGCTCAAACGATTTGTCAGAAAGGTGGAAATTCAGGAAGTTGATGGTGAAACAGATGCATGCAATAGTGTCCGCCAATGCCAAGCTGCCCATAAACAGGTAAGACGGATGTTGCCGTAGGTTCCTAGAGCAAGCTATGACAACCAGAATGAGCACATTGACCAGGAGGCTGAGAGGTGTGATCAACAGACAGATGGTGCCGATGGCTACCTTCTCTGTGCTGTTTAGCACTGTGTAGTCATTTTTGCAGGAAATCGTCATAATTTTAGTTATGGAAGTCTGTGAAAGTACAGTATATTGTATCATTTTAGATTTCCACAATTTGCTTTTGTAGCTGTTTTGTAGTGTTTTACTCACCTGTACGAATCGGTTATGAATTGTGCTTCTTCCTGGTGGTGTTGTGTGGTCTGTTGTCGCGCGTCTAACCCAGTAACACCATGTTAAACAGAAAGAAAAAAAAACTTTAAAATGATATACGTACATACCTAATATAGACACATACATACACACACTTAACAATAATTAAATAAATTATAATAATTAGACAATCATTTAAATAAATAATAATAATTAATTAATTGCCTTTTTTTGGAGAGTAGAAGCTTTACAGACCCATCTGTCACAAAAGCAGTTTCTTGAACAAGTGGCAGATCTGTGGTTAGTGGTTGTCAACATGAAGGCTTACACAACTACATTATGTTGTATGTGTGTGTTCTGCCTGTTGGAAAAATTTAATTTATTTATTTGACTTTAACATCTTTACATGAAAAGGCATGCACAACCCGATATACTTTGATTATGCAACACATTGGATAAAAAAAAGGATATTTAATGAGAATAATGCAGCGCAGGACTTTTATCCATTAGGAGCTGATGGATAGTGAAAGTTGGGCTGCTACGTATTAGAGAATGAGGGGAGGGGTATCAAGACAGATATTCAAGACGATAACTGAAAAGGAAAGCTTTTTTTTCTGTAACGTGCACTGAGGAATTGCATACAAAAAGAATGTGTATTAAGATGTGCATGAATGTGTATTAAGAATGTAAATAAATAATAAAAGGTCTATTTTGATTTCATGTTCATTTTAAGATGCTATAAAACACTGACTATTCATTCTTCCTTTTCACTGACTGTTAACATCATGTGCTTACATGTCATGTTGTGGTGTAAGCTACACTGCCAGTAACAGAGCCTGCTTCTTTCACTCCTAATGCATTACACAAGACTGAGGTGGATGTGCTTCTTTTGTCTGAAACAAAATAAACTGAAGTCTGCAGTCACACCACATTTCTTAAATCATTCATGTCTTTCGTCTAACTGCCTGTATTAAGCTTAAATGGAAAACTACTACTGAAAAAACTACTTTTTGAAGATGCACAGTACTCTAAGTGACACAATCTAAGCTCTGTTCTCTATTTTGCTTGCTTTTCTGTGGTTTCAGGACCTCTGGTACAATTGGCAGGTGGCGACAATAGAAAAGAGGGCAGAGTGGAGGTGTTTCTTAACGGAGAGTGGGGCAGCGTCTGTGATCATGGCTGGAATGATGTCAATGCTGCCGTCGTCTGCAGACAGCTCGGATTCACGTACGGATCCATTTGCATCATTTTAACACAAAATTACGGTGGCCGAGAAGTGCAAAGCAAATCACAATTCTGAAAACAAAATAACAAATTACAAACGCAAATGCAA
>NW_015505973.1:1276096-1294295 GCF_001515645.1 Sinocyclocheilus grahami | reverse complement strand
AGAAAAAAAAGTTCGGCAAAAGGCGGGATCGAACCCGGGTCGATTGCGTCAAAAAGCCAACGACAAGCGCTTATTTAAACGTATTATAAGCGTATTTTTTATTCCATAGTAAGGGCAATTCATACAATACATTTAAACAGAGCTACTTTAATACCATCTCCGAACTTTCTACCAGGACTCTGCTGTTCTTCGGCTGGTTCTTCTTGTATACGTTGATTGACAGATGTCTCGTCCAGTCAGCGGTGAGTAATCCCAAACCAATGGCGCTGTCTCAAACTATACCTACCTTTTCCGGTTTGTCTGATTTGTCGTTGTGTTTTCTGACTTGTTATAATGTTTTCTGAATTGTTGTTGTGCTTTCTGAATTGTTATTTTGTTTTTTAGACTTGCATTTGCGTTTGTAATTTGTTATTTTGTTTTCAGAATTGTGATTTGCTTTGCACTTCTCGGCCATCGTACAAAATAGCTCAAAAGCATCTTATAATCAGTACTATGGAATATGATTTATTATTTCTTAGGCACGATGAATGCAGATAGCTGAGTAGAAGAAAAGTCTTGGAATGTTTGTTTTGCTCTCTATGGCAGTGGGGTGTCAAAAGCACGACCGATGGGTTATTTCGGAGCAGGGAAGGGGACCATCCATCTGACCAATGTGAGGTGCACTGGGAAGGAGTCGCTCCTCGGAGAGTGCCCTTATAAAGGACAAGACAGCTACGCTTGTAAGCATGGACAGGATGCAGGTGTGGTGTGTGATTATTTGCCAGAGCCAGAGGCTGACATAGCAGTGGTGGGCACACACACCTGCGGTTTGAGAGCCGGCGCTGAGAGACGCAGCAAGAGGATTGTTGGAGGATATAAATCTCTCAGGTAAGCAGTCATCTAAATTTTACTGCTGTTGAATCAGTTCTAGAGCACATGTTGTGGACATTTGTTCAGATACAATTTATTTTATTGCATATAAAGATCATGCTTAATTTAAGATGTTTACTATTGTCCGAAAATGAATTCATTAAAATGTTTGAAATTATAATTATAACTAAAATAGTTTCTAACAACTTTCCAGATACCCCACACTGGACAAAAAGTACTTTCAAACAATTTTCACTCAGAAATTGCTAGTAAATTTAACAAATAATTACAAGGAAACAGAAAGTAACACAATTTTGTGAAGTAGAAAGACTGAAATAGTATTTTCTTGTTAAACATGCTCCAGTAATCTTTATTTACAACTTAAAAAATAAAAAATTAAATTAAATTAAATTCAAATAATTAATACATAAAAAGTGTGTGTGTGTTTGTTTGTATGGTATATATATATATATATATTACAGTGCATATGCAATTAAACCGATTTCACCTCAAACTCATGCCATTGCAGTGTTGTTATTGTTAACCAAATCTAAAACTATTAAACATTGGTTTTGGTAATTGTAATAAAGTTTAAATAAAAAGAAATATATATTTAAAGAAAAACAAAAATCAGAAGTCAAATCATATGAAAAACAAAAATTTGAAATGTTGCCTTTTCAACTAACTGAAACAAAACAAATTTAAGTATATATATATATATATATAAATATATAAAACTAATATATAAAAATAAAAATAACTAATAAAAACATCAAAATTACTAAAACTAAAAAAAATTTAAAATATAAAAATAAAAGCTCATTCAAAATATCAATAAATACTGCAATAGTGTTTAAATACTACAATAGGTTGAGCCAATGTTTCTGTTTTGTTTTGTTTTTTTATCTCACTACAGACCCTCAGTGATTATACTTTTTGGGTTAACCGACATAGAAATAGCCTACTTTACCAGTTGTTTCTAAGTATTAAGCTAAAATTATTTTTTTATAGTAATTAATTTTAACATCTAAAAATGAATATGCTTTAAATTTGAATTGTGTTTATAAGTTCTTTGATTGTTAAAATTCAATGCTGACACTCTCTAATTAAAACTGTTCTTTTACTGCAGATAAATATGACTCTATTTCTCCACCACATCCATTGTGTTTGTGTCTGTATGTGTTTGTTTGTTTGTTTGTTTGTTTGTGTGTGTGCGTGTGTGTGTGAGTTTGTGCACATATGTATACCCCACAGGGGTGACTGGCCCTGGCAGGCGTCCCTGTGGCTCAGATCTCAATCTAAAGGGAATCAGCCTCTGTGCGGAGCCACTCTCATCAACTCCTGCTGGCTGCTCACTGCAGCTCACTGCTTCAAACAGTAAGAGGGACACCTGCTGGGCATCAGTGCTATTAGTTGCTATGCCTAGGCTCCTCAACTCCCGAATCCAATTCCATAATCATTTTTAACTGATTTTGATTGAATTGAAATCACTGAGAGCACAAAAATAAGTGGCCAATTTATAAGCATTGTGAACTCTGAACATGTTTTCCAGATGCCATCAGTTAACATTGAACAAGGTTCACCATATTAAGCAGCACAACTGTTTTCATCATTAATAATAATAAATGTTTCTTGAGCACCAAATTAGAATATTAGAGCATATTAGGGTGATTTATAAAAGATCATGTGACACGGAAGACTGGAGTAATGACTGCTGAAAATTCAGCTTTGCCATCATAGGGATAAATTATATTTATTAAATTGAAATCGGTTTAATATTTCACAATATTACTCATTTGTGACCCTGGACCACAAAACCAGTTTTAAGTGTAAGTTTTTCAAAATTGAGATTTATACATCATCTGAAAGCTGAATAAATACGCTTTCCATTGATGTATGGTTTGTTATGATAGGACAATATTTGGCCCAAGTATTTGAAAATCTGGAATCTAGAATATTAAAAAATCTAAATATTGAGAAAATCACATTTTTTCTCCTAAGTTGTCCAAATGAAGTCCTTAGCAATGCATATTACTAAACATTAATTAAGTTTTGATATATTTACCGTTGGAAATTTACAAAATATCTTCATGGAACATGATCTTTACTTAATATCCTAATTATTTTTGGCATAAAATAAAAACCTATAATTTTGACCCATACAATGTATTTTGGGCTATTGCTACAAATATACCCCAGCGACTTAAGACTGGTTTTGTGCTCCAGGGTCACATTTCTGTATTCTGTATTTTTGATCAAATAAAATAAAAATAAAACATTAGTGAGCATAAGAGACTTCTTTCGGAAACATTAAAAAATCTTATCAACCTCTCTTTTGAACGTTAATGTACATATTTATGTGTACAAATCATTGCTCTGTAATTTTCTGTAATTAGTTTTAGAATGATTAACATAAGACAGCTCCTGTAAATCAGCACTAAAGTAACACTCAACACTTAAAATGAGATTAGCAGCGGAATGATTGAAATGGTAGTGTATCATCTGTAATATGAATGAATGTCTTGATTCTACAGGTTTGGAAGTGATGCTTCATGGTACGTGGTGAAGCTCGGGGATTATAACACACGGGAGCAGGATGATTTTGAACGTGTCCTCTCTCCAGAGCGCATCGAAGTGCACAAGAAGTACCGAACAGAGAGCTGGGAGCATGACGTGGCTCTGATCCGGCTGAAGGGCGCTGAGGGGAAGTGCGTGTCCTTTAACCCTCATACTAATGCCGCCTGCCTGCCTGCACCTGGAAGCAAGTGGGGCAAGAGACCTGCATCATGTGTCATCACTGGCTGGGGAATGACAGGTAATATTGGGTTGTTCTTTTCTTACAAGGGCACAATATTGGCACAATATGAAATGCATTTAAAAAATCCGTTGAAAAGTTCTTTAAGAATCTTTAAGTTTTTTTATGTTTTTGAAAGAAATCTCTTATGTTCACCAAGGCTGCATTTATTTGATGGAGTAAAAATACAGTAAAAACAGCTATATTTTGAAATATACTGTGTTCTATTGAAATATATTTTTAAATGTATTAATTTTGTTCCTGTGATGAGAAAGCTGAATTTTCAGCAGCCATTACTTCATTCTTCAGTGTCACTTGATCCTTCAGAAATTCTAATTTGCTGATTTGGCACTCAAGAAACATTTCTTATTATTGTCCATTTTTAAAACAGGTTTTGCTGCATTGTATTTTTGTTGAAACTGTGATAAACTACTGTTTAAAGGTTTATGCAAAGTAAGTTTTTTTTCAAAGAAATTAATACTTTTTTCCAGCAAGGACACACTAAATTGATCAAATGTAACAGTAAAGATTTTTATATTGTTACAAAAGATATTTATTTCAAATTAAATTTGTACATTTGAACTTTCTATTGAATCAAGAAATGTTTCTTGACCACCAAATCTGCATATAATAATGATTTCTGATTGATCATGTAACACTAAAGACTGGAATATATGGCTGCTGAAAATAAAACTTTGCCCTCATTTTACAATTTATTATATATATAATAACAGTTTTTATTCGTAATATTATTTCACAATATTACTGTTTTTACTGGATTTATGATCAAATCAGTGCAGCCTTGGTGAGCATAAAAGACTTCTTTCAAAAACATACAAATAAATGTAAGATTCCAAACTTGAACAGTCTTCATTCCATTCATTCCATGTTATTCTTATCTATATATTATATTATATATTTATCAGTTATTATAAAGAGACAGATCTTCCAAAAAAAAAGAAAATTAACTTTCATTGTATGGACAAAAACATTTTTTCAAAATATTTACTTTCGTGTTCAACAAAAGAAAGTCATATAGTTTTGGAACAACATTGGGGAATGAAATGTTATTTTTGAGCAGCTGTCCCTTTAAATGGATTGCAACCTTTGGTTTTTCCCTTATTTTTCAGACACTGAGCATCCCAGCACTCTTCTTCAGGCCTGGGTACCTCTTCTGCCCTCGTGGCAATGTAAGAAGCGTTACGGCGAGCGTTTCACTAGCCACGACATGCTGTGTGCTGGCAGTATGACATCTGACCTCAGAAAGCATGCTGACAGCTGCCAGGGCGACAGTGGGGGTCCGCTAGTGTGTCAGGGTGAGGCAGGGCGCTGGGTACTGACAGGGGTCATTTCCTGGGGTCACGGCTGTGGTGACCCTTCGTACCCAGGTGTATATTCACGGGTCAGCCGCTATCTGCCCTGGATCGAACAGGTGACGCACAGCACCGCCCCTCTCCAGCACTGAAGCACAACTCTCTCCGAAAACCACCTGCCCGTCACACTTCAGAGAACCAGGACTCTGTGAAAGGAAAAACAAGATCCTGAGAGTGTTTGACACCTGCTATAAGCTTTGAACACCCTGGATCTTAATTCCTCTGTATTCTGTACAGTTCAGTTTTATGTCTTTAGCATTTAATTTAGAGATTAGGATCTGTCCTTACTCGCAGAGTCTGTGAAGGTTGACACTGTAGAATGACCAGTGTGATGGTAAATGGACAGTTTACCTCCACATTAAAGTTTTGTCATCATTTACCCACACTCTAGTTCCAAACCCATATAAACGATGACGGAATTTACATTTTTGGGTGAACTGGCCCTTTAAAAGAGTGTGATTCTAGTGTGCATTTAAAATGTTTAGTGCCGTCCAGAGGCTGCAGTGCATGTCAATGTATGTATTGTATTTAAAAGTCATTCGATGCAGCTGCCCAGGCCTTCTGCATGGTAGAGAATGGTAGCATAAGCTCTGCAAAAGCAGGTTTATTTCTTATTCTGTGGGGCAGAAGAAAACTGAATGGATTCCTCTACTATCCTTATTTAACAGAAGGCTTGAACTCCTCCACTAATCTTCAAGGAAACATTTTCAGTGTTGTGGATTAGACAAGTAAAATGAATCACGTAGGCTTTTTTTAGATAGCAACAGTCGAAGTGATCTTTAAAGCCATGTGTCTTCTAGATGTGTCATACATCTAATGCAGTTAGAAGTTTTGATTTTAATCATGTACAGTCAATCATAATATTTAACACATTGGTTTACCTGCAGTGCATGTCAATGTATGTATTGTATTTAATAGTCATTCGATGCAGCTGCCCAGGCCTTCTGCATGGTAGAGAATGGTAGCATAAGCTCTGCAAAAGCAGGTTTATTTCTTATTCTGTGGGGCAGAAGAAAACTGAATGGATTCCTCTACTATCCTTATTTAACAGAAGGCTTGAACTCCTCCACTAATCTTCAAGGAAACATTTTCAGTGTTGTGGATTAGACAAGTAAAATGAATCACATAGGCTTTTTTTTAGATAGCAACAGTCGAAGTGATCTTTAAAGCCATGTGTCTTCTAGATGTGTCATACATCTAATGCAGTTAGAAGTTTTGATTTTAATCATGTACAGTCAATCATAATATTTAACACATTGGTTTAACAAGTATGCGCTGTATCAGTTTTGATGCAGTAACATACAGCGCTTGAAGATAAATGACTCAGTATGTTTTGTTTTGTTTTGTCTCAGTCTTAGTAGACATTTTAGGACATAAATGGTATTTTAAATTCATAATTGTGAAAAACCTAATGTGACTTTTCTCTTATTTGTCATGGTGATTTACAATACAATGTGTGTCATTATGTAAATGCAGTATAGCAATTGATAATGGGTTTTATCCGTGCAAAGGTTTCTCACTTCTAATGTATTGAAAGAACAAGTTTGGGTGACAGTCAGTATAATGAGATTTTATTTTGTAGCGCCTCTTTACTGTTCCTGTACTTTGTTCTGTGGACTGTGTGTTTTCATCCAGTGGGTGGCGATATTGTGTTTTTTTTTCCTCTGGGCCCGTATTCACAAAACATTTTATCTTACCACTAAGAGTTCTCCTAAATAGCAGTAAAAGTTGTTAGTTAAGTTTTCTCTTAAAACCTATTCACAAAGCTGCTGAGACAAACTTTAATTAAGGAATAGAGAGAAGTCTTAAGCTAAGAGTAAGGGTGGGGTTGACCTCATTGCTATGGAGGATGCCAGCATGCTTAGGAACAGTGATTGGCTGATAGGGGAGGGGTCTCTGTCAGAGATTTAATCATAGAAATATTGTAGAGCACAAAGTGCACACACACAGCAGTGAACACACACACACCGTGAACACACACCCAGAGCAGTGGGCAGCCATTTATGCTGCGGCGGCCGGGGAGCAGTTGGGGGTTCGGTGCCTTGCTCAAGGGCACCTCAGTCGTAGTATTGAAGGTGGGATTGAGCGCTGTACATTCCCTCCCCCACCTACAATCCCTGCCGGTGCTACACTCGAAACCGCAACCTTTGGGTTATGAGTCCGACTCTCTAACCATTAGGCCACGACTTCCCCACTAAACATGTATATGTTCAGCTAATTGTCAGCCTCTTACATATGTGCTTCTCAAAAACAATTAGTGGATATGCATATAAACAGCCTTTTAATTAACAGAGTAAAACAATCATGGCTGATAGTAATACAATGCAAATGTAAAAAAAAAAAAACCTGGATGCAAGAACAGCTGTTACTTCTTGCCCAACTGGTTAATGAAAACAAGGATATAATCAAAGGAAAATTTAGAGTTTGGATAACCTCCAAAAACCAAAGGCGATACCGTTTTAAAAGGTCATTATCATCAAATGTTTCTAAAATGTTTACATTCAGAGGCAGATTGCCGGCAACAGCCATTTTAGGATAGTTCGTGGTTTGATGTTCGTGACTTAGGAGTCCTCTTCACTACTCCTAAATCGGCGAGTTATGAGCTACTTTTAGCCTTAAGATGTTTTATGAATACGGGCCCTGATCTAGCTGTATCTAGAAAAAGATTCTTCAGTCTGTGTCATATTTTAACCCCCTTTTGACTCTTTCTTCATTACAGAATAGAATTTCAGTGATATTCATGCAAATAATGGAAGATTGTTTTGTAGAAGAAAGAAAAATGTAAATAACAAGGGCTCTTTAAAATTGGTCATTAAAAAAGGCAATAGGCATCTAAGATGATGATGCATGGCTGAGAATGTAAAAGCCAAGTGTCAAATACGTTCAAATTTGTAAGGCCAGTTTTATTGATTGCACATTTGGACTTGAACGATTTCCATTTGTGTAAAATATAAATGGCTGGGGTGAAAGTAGTATGACATTTAAAAAGTCTAAGTGATTATCTTGTCAGGTATGTCTCATTGGCTGCTATTTTCGTATTGGGCATAAATGTCCATTTTTATGGGTGCAACAAATAAGAATCACTGACATTTAAAAAGTCTAAGTGATTATCTTGTCAGGTATGTCTCATTGGCTGCTATTTTCGTATGGGCATAAATGTCCGTTTTTATGGGTGCAACAAATAAGAATCACTCCCTAAAACACTGACTCAGTTTACTGCAAGATCTGAAATGAAAGCCAGTTCTTAACATTAGAAAGTTATATTCAGCCTGCTTTATAATCACTTCATATTGTCTTACAGATTCTTCTAATAATCTGGAATTGCCTGCTAAATTAGTTAACAGGCATATATTATTCATGTATTCTTAATGTAAGTGGAGCTATGCCTTCCGATGGGCCTGCATATTTCTACAGCATTATATTGCTATAAAAACCATTAGTCCTATACGCATTCATCATGGATTCGCAAGAAGAAAAAAAAGTGGTTTGGTTTAGATCTCAAATTACACTACTTTTTTTTTTTTTTTGCTTAGGTCTTGTAGGTTTATTCTGGAGATGTATTAAATGCAAACTGGACTGCACTGAGTGCTCCTCCTGTCTAAAGACTAACTTCTTTCTGTGTTTTGGATGGTGCCTGCTTAGACCTTCAAAAGCCATTCTAAAAGTAAACTACACAGAAGACTGTTTAAAGTGGCCAATAACTGCATCAGAGCTTTGGGACTCTTCATCAAGGGCCGTGATAAAGAGCTCATCTCCCCGACACACTGGAGAGGGCTGATGTCTGTTGCATGTCATGCAAGCATCTGTTAGTATGTTGATGTTCTCAGTCATTACCAAGCCTTTTATTTTCTGTAAAAAAGCTTTGAATATTTGAATGTGTGACAAGTGCCAAAATAAAGTGACCTCTTCTTGTGGCATTCACATGTTCACATGGTTTTATTATTTATATTTATTAGAAATACATTTTTGAAAATTATTTGATAAATTTGAAATGGATTATAGTTAGAATGTAAATATGATAAGATATTCTACCACTGAACTGTTTTGTGCTGCAAAAATAACATACTAAAAAAAATTCCACAAAATAAATGTTGATAAAATAAATGATAAAATAGTCTTTACCATAAAGAAATATGAGTTTTAACTTTTAACTTCCAAATCCAGTAAGTCACCAAAATTTACATGACGGTAAATACTATGTTGGCAGAAAACGGGTTATATAGCCATCATTTTTACTCTCTTTTTTTGTTTGTTAAACATAAGAACTTGATGTAAAATATATAGTTATTATTAATAATATGTTTTATTTATAAACTGTACCTATGTCCTTCATAAAAAAAGAATGACTAAAAATGACGCTAACAATGAATAGCTGATGCCAGGTTAATATGGTTATTTTTCTATCGATTTTAAGAAAAATCAAACAACTTACTTTTTAAAAATGTATTTATTTTGCACATTTTGATTTAGTTATCACAGCTATGAACCATGATTTTGTACTTGGGGATTGGTCTGCAGGTGGCATTGCTTATTATAGACAGCATCTGATTCGACAAATATCTTTTTTTAAGAGTACACTCTTAAAAATAAAGGTGCTTCAGAAGGTTCTTCAAGCGATGCCATAGAAGAACCATTTTTGGTTCCACAAAGAACCATTCAGTCAAAGGTTCTTTAAAGAACAATCTCTTTCTTACCCTTTTATAATCTGAAGAACCTTCTTTCACCACAAAGAACCTTTTGTGAAACAGAAAGGTTCTTCAGATGTTAAAGGTTCTTTATGGAACCATTTAGACAAAAAGGTTCTTCTATGGCATCGTGAAGCACCTTTATTTTAAGAGTGTAGGCTACATAATTTATTAACATAATCATCAAGTAATATATAACATTATAATAGTTATAATAGTTTTATTCATACAAATATAAATATGTTATCAATAATAACAATAATATTTATTATATTCATTCATTAATTTATTTACATTTGTTATTCATTAATTTGTTTTTAATTTATCACCTAAACACATTGTTCATCTGATAGAATGTTTCATTCAAAAATCACCTTATCAATCTGCAAAAACAGCTAGTAGGTAGCACACCACGACAGGGGTGTAGTGCATGGATGGAGGAGCTCAGAACTTCGGGCTGTTTTGTAGAGAACCCTCCCCGCCCTCGCGCCCGTCCGCTGCTCTCGCTCATTCGATCTTGCGCGCTGAAGATGGCGGAGCAGCGCGAGCGGCGCAGGATGCGCTCACGAGACATCAAAGTTCTTTCCGTGGCGTTCAGTTGATTCGGATTTTCGCGACCTCTCTGAAAGTGGGCATTTCAAACGGTAAGGGGATGCGTGATGAGTGCTGCGTTGCATGCGCGGAGTGTAGGGCTCTTTGCTTTCTCTGGAAACACACGAGCACACTGGTTTGGCGTTGACTTCAGTTGCAATGTGGCAGTCCGGCAGATACAGGAACATCTCGCCTTCAGCCTTAAGCGATGCAATGCAATGCAATGCAATGCAATGCATGAGGATTAGAGTGTTGCGTGACATGTTTGAAGAACTAGGTATGTACTAGGAGATTGCTTATAGATTGAAGACAAATCAGTGCTATTGTTTGCAAAGTTGTAATGTTTACAGTTTCCATGAGACCATCAAATTCTCTAGTCAGTACAGTAGGTAGGGGAGAGACCTGTCAAAATGTTTAAATGCCTCTTGAAATGCGTTTTGTCGTTTATTTTTAGTTTGTGTTAGGCTTTTAAGTGACTGTTGCACGTTTATGTGGTGGAATGGGATTATTTATTTATTTGTAGGGCAGAGATTGATAGATGTTGCTTTTGTTTGACCGATAACGATTATTTTTATATTTAAGTGTTCGATTAATTTTATACATAACTGATTTTTAATTTTAGTCAGTAATGTTGATTAGAATACAAAACATGGATATATTTATTATGAATTTTTGATAAATAATAATCATTATTGTTTTGTGATCTAAATGTTCACACATTTTCATTATTGTTTTGTGATCTAAATGTTCACACATTTTCATTATTGTTTGTAATAATTTTGCTACTTCATAAGCTACAAATTACTTGAGAATGAATGGCTTTTAAAATTGCTGCGTATTTATCCAAAAATAATACATTAAGTTATTTTTGTTTTTTTTTTACCTGTGAATGCCATTTTCTGTGCTGTTTTTTAGATACTGACCAAATAGTGCCATTTATCAGTAGCCCAAAAATAAAGAACCGATAACCAATTAGCCTAAGTTTGTAAATGTGATTAATGAATATCGGTTACAAAATATCGGACCATTTATCGGTATGTGTCTATTACAAAGGACTTTGTCGCAGTTATTCCCATTTGCTAATTCAAAGGACAAATAACCATGTTGATGTATCTTTTTGCTAAAACATGACTTACAGCCTGTTATTGTTTTGCTGTGGGTATTTGGGGTATTGTCAGCGTGCATTCTGTGATATTCTGCCAAGGTGTGCGTGGAAATTTTCTCTTGATGTGTTTATTTTGTTTGTGTCATGCACATCAAAAATGTTTTAGAGAGAAAAGCCAAGAGAAAGGTGTGCAGTTGAAGTTTATATCATTTGCTGTCATTCTGACATAAGAATATCAGTTAAATGACAAAGGCCTGTTTGCTTTTGAGATGCTTGTTAAAGTTCTAAGTTTTCAGGGAATTGCTGGACTGTATGATATCTGTTTTCTTCCCTGTGAGGCTCCACGGCAAGATAGTTTCACTGGCTGTGCATCCAAGCACATCCATTTCTGTGATTTAACACTATAAATTATAAGTCAAATCAAAATGAAGTCATTTAATGTGCTATTGATAAGATGTTTGTGGTTCCATATAAAAATGAAACGTGGGTGAACCTAGAGTGTAAAGACACAAAAGACTATTGCAGATTTGAAAGAAATGACTACTGTTGCTGGTGGAGTGATGGCACATTTGAAATGAAATTTTGAAAGTCGTTTTTTAGACCTTTTAGCTTCAACTCAAAAGTAATTACATTCTGCAACTATTGAAGTAGGAGATGAAAATAATAAAAGAGCTTCCACCTCCTTTGAAATGAGCCTATTAATGCCTCTCATTCGACTGAGGAACCCAATGAGTGCTGGTCAGAGAGATGAAGATGAATACTAGTCATTGAGTGCCTCATTGATGTCCTTGATGAGTCAGATATAATTAAACATTGTTGCTCGAAGGCTTCATTCTCCAGGCTGTAATTTGCTTCATGAAGAGCTTAATCAGTACTCGATAAAAGTGGAGCCAAACCTGTTTACATGCTTACTGTGTAAATAGACCTACCTTATCTGCTCACGACAGCCACCTCCTTCAATCTGTCATATACCCTGGATGCACATTAAACACAGTCACACATGCACACACACTCTTATAAATTAGTTAATTACCTTATTTGTAATGCACTTTCATGCACATATAATACTGAGTGCTGGTCATCAGCTTAATTGTGGCCAGTTGACAATGACATCAAGTGAATTGAAAGGATTTTTCTACAGTTTGAATAGGCGAGACTGTTTTCTACAGTCAACAAATATGTTATTTTCTTTGTAAATGGAGCAAAACCTACTTTATTACTGTATATGAAAGCTAATCCTTGCAGTGCAAACCAAGGCCATGGTAATTTAGTGACTGATAACACAGTGTGTCAGGCCAATTCAAACACAATTGGCCAGTGTTTTTTTTTTTAGCATGAATAATTGCTATATTTAATGGGACTAATCAAAATGTGGTTGGTTTGTATGCGTCTTGTTTAATTAACTCATGTTCAGTAGTGTAGTACCCACAGTGCACCCATTGTCTGCTAACAATTTTTAGTGTTCTATTGTCATTTGGATGTTCCACATTTTAGACTTTATGTAATGCTTTTTCATTACTGTTTCAGAGTTTGTTTTATAAGGGGGCTTGCGTGGTGGCGTTCTGTTTGTGGTGTGGAATGCTGCAATGCCTGGTTGCAGTCCTAACCAATATCTATAAAACGTTCTTTCTTCAGTTCCCAAAGACTGAGTTGCTATGAGTCACTGAATTCTCAGAGTACTGATTTCATTTTGAATTTATTAACTATAAGGTGTTTTGTTGGATTCCATCTCTGTTCTTAAAGGCCTAAAAGGCAGTTGAATTCACTAAATTAGCATCATAGATATGCACAGATAAGGCTATCCCACAATGAACATGCTCAGCACACAAATCCATGATTGCGGACAAAGCAAGACAAATGTTGATCACAAGTATAGTTATGTATGTAATTTTTGATACAAAATAGTTTTAAAAATGGACTTTTTACCTAATAAATGTTACTATGTATTTGTGGCTATTGTCTTGTTAGCTTAGCGACATGCTAATGTCTAACTCCTGGGTGTTTAGTTGCTATTGTGCCCTTCAAGTGGAGTTGGGAACATAATTGCTTATTCCAAGCACTTGAATGATCAAGTAAACTTTTGTTTACAAGTGAGAAATTAGATGAATTCTAGAATGATACACGAGTTGCTGAGTCGTGGTGTTGAAAGGAGCACGCTAGTTTAAAACATGGGAGGAAAAATTTATCTGTAGTATTGAGAATATAATACTTATAATCAATTTATTGAGATCAGTTATCAGAATGCAAGTCTGTACTTAAGGTACTTATTTTATCGATTAATTTGAATTTATTGTTTTGCCACGATTTTATTTTTTAGAAATCGAGGAATCGCGATTTTGAATAGAAATATTACCAAATGTTAGAATAAGACACTTTGACATTATGCTGGTGATAGCAGTAAAGAGAAAAGAACGATCCAACCGCATGTCGGCGCACGTGATTAACCGCTCACGTGTGACGCACTCTGTGAAGGACCATAAATTTAGCGCTAGGCGTCATTCACACAGCACTTTTGTTTTGACAAAGATGTGACGCGGGCAGTGGAATAGGCAAAAAATGTAAGAAGATGGGAGTGAACTTCTTTTAAAGGGGTCATATGATGTTGCTAAAAAGAACATTAATTTTGTGTATTTGGTGTAATGAAATGTGTTTATGCGGTTTAAGGTTAAAAAAACATTATTTTCCACATACTGTACATTATTGTTTCTCCTCTATGCCCCGCCTTTCTGAAACGCGTCGATTTTTACAAAGCTCATCGGTCTGAAAAGCGAGGTGTGCTGTGATTGGCCAGCTATCCAGTGCGTTGTGATTGGCCGAATACCTCAAGCGTGTGACGGAAATATTACGCCCCTACCATACTGTGATGCCCTGTCCGGCCGGAGCGACGAGACAAAAACATTAAAACCCATTATAAACGAGGCATTTGTTGCATCCAGTGGGGGCATAATTCCGGATTATAATGACTTATACTGTCTTTTTACGCGTTGCATCATGCCGCGTAAACAAAACCATGTCTGCATTTGTGATCGGAGAAATGACAAACAACAAGCGCTACTCTACACTGCCCAAAACTCGCATTTGAATCGTCAGTGGCAAATTCTTTTTATATAAAAAAAACTTACTTAAAGTCTGTGAGTCAGAACAGCCTGCATTGTAATCTACTCTACCAGGATCAGGAAACAGTCCTCCATAAAATGTGCTGCACACATCTGAATATTTGGGTTGAACTGTTCTGGAGCAGTGTTGTAAATACAATTTAACTACTGATTTCTAGTCGTGTCCTCTTTTGAAAGGCCAAACAAAGTAGTTTCGCTTTCACAATGGCAGCCTTGAGTGAGCGGCGACTGGCGGGCTTGCGGCTATGAGGCGCCGGGATGGACAAAAGTGAAGCGAACGCGGAGAGAGAGAGCGACAGTTCGCGAGAGAGGCCGAGTGTGTCCGAGAGAGAGCCAGATGCGGGAGAGAGACAAAAAATTTGCACGAAGGAGAGCGACAGTGCGCGAGAGAGACCGAGTGCGTCCGAGAGAGAGAGTTGTTCTTTGAGAAGTTCAGTGGTGTAAAACGCAATGCATGCAATTTCCATGATGTTTAAGGGAAATTTTATATTAAATTGTATAATTTTGTTGCACTGCATTAGATGTCAGTGCAACGATGTACAAATATATTTCACCGACCTAAATGCTTGTGTGACATTTTATGAATAAACTATGCTATCAAGAAATTTTAACAGCATGGAGCATTGTAATAGGTTATTGGAGGAACATTCTCGTATTCTGTCTAGGATGTTGGACCATTTGAGACACTCAGGAATTTGCCACTGATGACTCAAATGCGAGTTTTGAGCAGTGTAGAGTAGACTTGTTGTTTGTCATTTCTCCGATCACAAATGCAGACACGTGGCACGATGCAACTCAACACGTAAAAAGACAGTATAAGTCATTATAATCAGTAATTATGTCCCCACTGGATGCAACAAATGCTTCGTTTGTAATGGGTTTTATAGGTTTTGTCTCGTTGTGCCAGGAGATGGCATCACAGGGGGCGTAACATTTCCGTCACACGCTTGAGGTATTCGGCCAATCACAACACACTGGATAGCTGGCCAATCAGAGCACACCTCGCTTTTCAGAACAATGAGCTTTGTAAAAATCGATGCGTTTCAGAAAGGCGGGGCATAGAGGAGAAGCAATAATGTACAGTATGTGGAAAATAATGTGTTTTTTTAACCTTAAACCCCATGAACACATTTCATTACACCAAATACACAAAATAATGTTCTTTTTAGCAACGTCATATGACCCTTTTAAATGTCATCAGTCTAAAGATGAAAACAATAACAAAATTTAGCCTTTACTTTTTTTTTTCTAAAATAATTCTCAACCAGTAATCAACCAATAATTCTGAAGAATGCACAATGCTAGAACCCACAGTAGCTCAGATACAGACTCAAATTGGGCCCTGTCCAAAACCAAAAGTAGACTTGAGTCAGTCTACATTGGACAGAGAAGAACAGACTCAGCCAGAGAATCTGATGTCCAAATACTCTGTGATGTTTTCAATGTAAATGATTATGACTATGGTCATACTGATTTGGTCAAGCATACCGTCCGTACTAGGGGCAAAGAGTAGAAGCCATACTCTTTGCTGGGGATACACAGCCCATTATGCAGAGGGCTTACAGAACATCGCCACACATTCGAACTGAGATAGGCAAGTTCAGCAGCCCCTTTGCAATGATTTAATTAAGGAAATTTGTAGTCCGTTGAAGGTTAACAAATGTAATTTGTAATTTGAGTGAGTTACTCTGACTTAAGTCGCACCCTATTCGCATTTTAGTAGACTTCAGACTCGACTCGACTCAGCAAGAAGGGCTCATGAAAATTTTAAACACAACTTGAGTCTTTTATCCTTAACTACCGATATCATAAAGAAAATTTGAGATTTACTTGTATGGTTTTACTATAGTCTCACTTATTTCCCTGTATGTTGTAGATCTGACTCTTATTATTTTTGAACATTGAGTGAGTGGGCAATACATGAAGAGAGTCACTTGCTTTATTTCAGAATGAATCATCCTTTTGAATGAATTAATGAATAAATGAATGACTCTTTAATAATTCGTCACAATTCGTACAGTTACAGTTCATTAGCGAGTCGAGTTATGTTGATTATGTACATTAAGACTTTATTACATTTAGTACATTAAGAATTTTCAGTCTCCCTCGTGCACATTTTCAGTCTCTCTCGCACACTCTCGCTCTCTCTTGGACGCACTCGATCTCTTTCGCGCACTGTTGCTCTCTTTCGCCCGCATTTTCGGTCTCTCTCGCGCATTCTCGCTCTCTCTCGCGCACTCTCGCTCTCTCTCGGATGCACTCGGTCTCTCTCGCGAACTGTCGCTCTCTCTCTCCGCGTTCGCTTCACTTTTGTCCATCCCGGCGCCTCATATGCGGCAACCACATGTGACGACCCCGGGCTGGACTCCGCTTCGTCCACGGTGAAAGCCGATCCGGCGATCCACAGTGTGAAGTTGATGTATTTCTTCAGCGACCAGCACAGATCAGCTCTAGGCATGATGAAGAGGATATCGTCCTCTTTTGAAAGGCCAAACAAAGTAGTTTCGCTTTCACAACGAAACACAGCATCTTCACGACATGGCGGCGGCAGCAACAATACTACAGCAAGAATAAAAGCCTTCTTTCTTTGCGTGAACATTTGGGCGGCGTTATGCAAATCTTCCCACATCGTGACGTAGACGTGGGGGCGTGTTAGAACGAGCCGTTTTAGGTAGGCGTGGTTGACTCTTAACTTTTATAAAGAATATCTCTTTGGATTTGAGACTTTAGTCTTTGCAACTTTACAGATCTTCTTTATGTACCAAGAGCTTGTAACACTTCAAAGAGAAAGGAAAAATTTAAATCGCATCATATGACCCCTTTAACTTGAGCGCAGTGTTTTTAGAATGGCGTTTCATGCATGAGACACTGCAAGAGACGCCAGCGCAACAGTCAGACACATCCATGTTTACCCAGAAAAAACAATGGAAAAGCAGCGCGATTGAATAAAAAACCTGTAAAGAAACTACTACTGGGGACTGAAACGAATTCATACCTGCTCTATTAATGCTAGATTACAACTTATACAGTTTAAAGTATTGCATAGGTTACACTATACCAAAACTAAACTCAATAAAATGTACCCTTCAATTTCCCCATTATGTGAAAGATGTAAGAGCTCAGATGGCACACATGCTCATTCTTTTTGGTTTTGCCCTGAGATTTCTGAGTTTTGGAAGAATATTTTTCAGTGGTATTCAAATGTTTTTGGAGAAGATATCACTCCAGATCTTGAATTTGCTTTGCTTGGATGTTCTGACCCTACATTAGCATTAACACATTCTCAGCAATTGTCTCTTATGTTTGGTATGGTTGTAGCTAAAAGGGTGATTTTGATGGATTGGAAGTCCTCTTTACCGCCCAGTTTTCAAAAATGGTTGGCGGAGATGGTTGCTGCCGTCAAGCTCGAAAGGATTTGCTTTTCCAAGATCGATGTTTCTAAAAAATTTTATCAAATCTGGGGCCCCTTCCTTAGGTATCTTTTTAAGAGTTGAATGGATAGTTTCTCTGTTTTATTCCTTCACTCCATCTTTAACGTTTTGTTTGTTTGATTACGTATGTCTTTGTTTAAGGTGTATATTTTTAATTGTATCTGGTGCCTGTTCGTGGGGGTAGGTGGGGGGTCTCTTGTTTTTTTTTTCCTTTTTTTGAGTTTGTGTATAGTATATTTTTTGTATACATTTTGT
>NW_015505973.1:1257620-1275642 GCF_001515645.1 Sinocyclocheilus grahami | reverse complement strand
TTGGAAGAATAGAAGAATATTTTTCAGTGGTATTCAAATGTTTTTGGAGAAGATATCACTCCAGATCTTGAATTTGCTTTGTTCTGACCCTCTGACCCTACATTAGCATTAACACATTCTCAGCAATTGTCTCTTATGTTTGGTATGGTTGTAGCTAAAAGGGTGATTTTGATGGATTGGAAGTCCTCTTTACCGCCCAGTTTTCATAAATGGTTGGCGGAGATGGTTGCCGCCCTTAAGCTCGAAAGGATTCGCTTTTCCAAGATCGATGCTTCTAAAAAATTTGATAAAATCTGGGGCCCCTTCCTTAGGTATCTTTTTAAGAGTTGAATGGATAGCTTCTCTGTTTTATTCCTTCACTCCATCTCTAACGTTTTGTTTGTTTGATTACGTATGTCTTTGTTTAAGGTGTATATTTTTAATTGTATCTGGTGCCTGTTTGTGGGGGGTCTCTTGTTTTTTTTTTCTTTTTTCCTTTTTTTGAGTTTGTGTATAGTATATTTTTTGTATAGATTTTGTGAGACTTTTATTTGTTTTATGTTTATATAAAAACTGTTATAAATAAAATTATTAAAAAAAAAAGAAAAAGAAACTACTACTGTATGTCTGATATTTCATGTCTGCATCATGGTGACAGGCTGAAAGCTGCTGTTGTTTTTAAAGAACATTTATAGTTAATAAAAGTTTACTGTTGTTATACCTTCAGTGTCATTTTGAATTTGAATTACCTTGACTTTTCAGATTTAAAAAAAAAAAAATTCCTAAATTTCTGAACACATAATATGCATAAGACAAGTTTGTACAATATGTAGTTATAGTTTTTGCATCTTTTCTGCAAAGATATTTAACAAGTGATTTGTTTAACATTTACATAATGTTGACAACTTCATGTGTGCTGCACTAGAATTTTCTTTAACTAGAGGGTTAATAAAGAAAAAGTAACTTGAATAATGTTGTAGTTACATTTTCAAGTTGACTAGTTAAAAATCGTAAAAAATCGAGAATCAGTCAAACATTCTGGAAAAATCGAGATTTTAATTTTTTGCAAAATTGCCCAGCCCTATCTGTACTGTAGTGAATGGTGTAAAGTTAATTATGCAGATTTCCCGGTTTGCTTTATGTAACACATTTAGTTGAGATACAGTGATATAAATAAGTGATATTGAATTCAGAATTTTCATTTTGAATTAAGATGTCTATATTTTTCTGTTCAAAATAAAATTCTTTTGGTTTTAGGCTGTTTTCATGTTATGTTTTTAACTTGAATTTGTGACCTGTCTTAATAATGAATGTGCGACTCAAAGGTACAAGCTTCCCACATGCGCTTGAAGGCAGCATCTGATCCATTTAAGTTAGGATGCTGACTTAGAAGGCAGTAGACAGCAAGCGGATCACTAGGTTTGGAAAAGAGCCTCTGTCTATATATTAGGGCTATCAGTAAGACTCTTAAAGGGTTAGTTCACCCAAAAATTAAAATTAGCATGTGTTTTACTTGATACCGATATGGTGGCCGATATATCGTGCATCCCTAGTTATATTAAAAATGGTCTTTGATCTTTTAAGCTGTTTAATTGCACTCAGTTGAACAGTCCACAAGTCGTCAAATAAAGCTTGAAAAATAAAACGTGCCGCAGACGGCTCCGGGGGATGAATAAAGGCCCCCTGTAGCGAATCCATGAGTTTTGTAAGAAAAATATCCATATTTCAAACATAATAAACACTTTTCTCTCACTTCCGCTGACTGTCATACACTGAAGCAGTTCCGGTGGATGACGTAAGACGCGCGGCGTTACGTGATTAGTGACGAATGCGGAGAGAGAACAAAACAAAATGCTGGTCACAAATTAGAAGTACAAACTGAAGATTTGCAAAGAAAAATGTCGGAGGATTTCGATATAAGCCAAGAGGAGACTGGTTTTCCTTTGCTAAAGTAAGGAAACGTTGCTTCCTTTGCTCCTATTAAACAAACTCACGAGACTAGCATATCTCAGAGGCGCACGCTGCGCATACGTCATACGCCTTCCACCGGAACAGATCTGCGTATGATAGATAACGGAAGTGAGAGAAAAGTGTTTATTACGTTTGAAATATGGATATTTTTCTTACAATAAATTTGCTACAGGGGGCCTTTTTTCATCCCCCAGAGCCATCTGTGGCACGTTTTATTATGAATACGCGAGCTTAATTTGACGACTTGTGGACTGTTCAACTGCAACACTTGCTGAGTGCCATTAAACCGCTTGAAATATCAAAGACAATTTTTAATATAACTCCGACTGGATTCGTCTGAAAGAAGAAAGTCATATACACTTAGCATGCTTTGAGGATAAGTAAAACACAAGCTAATTTAAATTTTTGGGTGAACTAACCCTTTAAAATATGAATAAACGCCCTGATATTTTGAGTTCCAGCATGATGTGTTTAGTAAAATGACAAACAATGGGGAAAATCACCCAGAAGGTCTAATCTGTATTTTAGTTGCCAGGTGTTTTCCATAGGATATGACATTTCATTGTAAATCTAACTGTGGAGGTTTTCAATTAAAGTTGGATCTCTTGGTAATGTGCACGATGGCGCTCTTTCTTCATTGTAAATCATATAAAGTTTTGCATTGCTTTCTTAACTTAACTTAAAGTTCCGTGATTTTTGTGCTTTGTAAATGGCTGAGGGTACTTCTTCGGGTTGTAAAAAATCCTTTTGTTTTCTTATCAGAGCTGCAAACCACTCATGATGGAGCCATCATGATAATCTATGTGGGAACATTCACATTTAAACCAACAGGTGAAAATGTCTGCTCAGTTTAAACTAGGATCAAGATGCTAACAATAGAATGCATAAAGGAAGGCAAAGGTAGTGTCTTCAAGTCTCTTAGACGAGCGTGTCCTGTCCCCAGGCAGTAGTCTCCAAGTCTATCTCTCTGAGAAGGAAGTTAGTAAAGGATGGTAGCAATGTTGAAAACCCCGGTGGGGGGGGAGGGTGACGGGCTGCTCCACGGGGAGCCAAGAGCTGTCTGGTCGGGGATCAAATTCTCGCGCTGTTGGCTTGCTCGCATCCATAATTCATGTGCTTTTTTACTTGCAGAGGAAAATGGAAAATGTGCTGTGCTTTTTCTTTCAACACTCTCCTGCTCTCTTTTGCTCTTGTATTTGCTTTTGTCCTTTCATTTCATCAACCCGTTACAACTATTCTCTCTGACATGAAAGAGTCTGCTTGAAAGCAGGCATTATTTACTGGGAAAGCCGGATTTTCATTTTTATGCCTGTACTCATTCCTGTGGCTCTTAGACTTATTTTTCTTCACAGTGCTTTCATATAGGTTAGGGATGTGAAAGCTATGTATTTTCAAAATAGATTAGCCAGTGGGTTGCATGAATGACTAGTTGAATAGTCACCTGACCATAATCGCATGTGTTTCTTCAAATATAAATTTTTACCCAAAGCACCTGACCTGGAAATGTAGGTGTGTTCACTTCATGTCATGTAGGAATTACTGTAATTATGAGATTGCAACTTGTAAACTTTGTAATTAAAAATAAAAAGGGGGCAGTTACCAAAGGCCACGGGTTCGAGTCTCGGTACCGGCAGGGATTGTAGTTCACGGGAGTGAATGACCAGCGCTCTCTTCCACCCTCAATACCACGACTGAGGTGAGACCCTTGAGCAAGGCACTGAACCCCCAACTGCTCCCCGGGCGCCGCAGCAAAAATGGCTGCATACTGCCCTGTGTGTGTATTCATGGTGTGTGTGTGTGTGTGTTCACTATTCACTGCTGTGTGTGTGCACTTGGGTGGGTTAAATGCAGAGCACAAATTCTGATTATGGGACACTTGACCACACGTCACGTCACTTTCACTTTAAATTAAAATGCATTATAATGTTGTTAAGCAATTATTTCATTTTATGTATGTTTAATAATTCCTATAATTGACTGTTGTAAATAATGTTGAAATAATAATCTGAAAAAATGAGCAAAATGCATCTTAATTTAGCTAGTACATGGTTGAAAAGATCTAATGTCCCAGGTAATAAATGATTTAGTGAGTATATTAATGAGGCATTTGCAAAATTAGATATTTACCTAAATTGTGATTTTGTCTATTGATTACTCAAATTACATATTCATTTTGCAGTTAGTGTTGCCATATAAATCTATTATTTTATATCCATTAAGGACATGAGCAGCTCTGAATAGAATACCTTGGTTGTCATTTAGTAATTACATGTTGTGAATGCAGCGTTTGACATGAGAATGTTGCTAAGCTAACAATGTGATACTCTGAGCATTAAAATACACACACACACACACACACACACACACAAAATGGCTAAAATAGTCAGTTTTTATTAGATGAAACAATTTTGCATTTATTTTGTATCAAGACACAATGGTCATGTGTTAGAGCAAGAAAAAAAATCTAGATAAACTAGTCAACCATTGTGACCCTTTTTCATAGGGTCAGATAAAAACCAGGGCCTTTTCTGCTTCACTTACAGTGGGGAAAAAAAGTATTTAGTCAGCCACCAATTGTGCAAGTTCTCCCACTTAAAAAGATGAGAGAGGCCTGTAATTTTCATCATAGGTATACCTCAACTATGAGAGACAAAATGAGAAAAAAAATCCAGAAAATCACATTGTAGGATTTTTAAAGAATTTATTTGCAAATTATGGTGGAAAATAAGTATTTGGTCAATAACAAAATTTCATCTCAATACTTTGTTATATACACTTTGTTGGCAATGACAGAGGTCAAACATTTTCTGTAAGTCTTCACAAGGTTTTCACACACAGTTGCTGGTATTTTGGCCCATTCCTCCATCCAGATCTCCTCTAGAGCAGTAATGTTTGGGGGCTGTCGCTGGGCAACACGGATTTTCAACCCCCTCCAAAGATTTTCTATGGGGTTGAGATCGGGAGACTGGCTAGGCCACTCCAGGACCTTGAAATGCTTCTTACGAAGCCACTCCTTCGTTGCCCGGGCGGTGTGTTTGGGATCATTGTCATGCTGAAAGACCCAGCCACGTTTCATCTTCAATGCCCTTGCTAATGGAAGGAGGTTTTCACTCAAAATCTCACGATACATGGCCCCATTCATTCTTTCGTTTACACGGATCAGTCGTCCTGGTCCCTTTGCAGAAAAACAGCCCCAAAGCATGATGTTTCCACCCCCATGCTTCACAGTAGGTATGGTCTTGTATGTCTTCCGTTTTCTAATAATTGCTCCCACAGTTGATTTCTTCACACCAAGCTGCTTACCTATTGCAGATTCAGTCTTCCCAGCCTGGTGCAGGTCTACAATTTTGTTTCTGGTGTCCTTTGACAGCTCTTTGGTCTTGGCCATGGTGGAGTTTGGAGTGTGACTGTTTGAGGTTGTGGACAGGTGTCTTTTATACTGATAACGAGTTCAAACAGATGCCATTAATACAGGTAACGAGTGGAGGACAGAGGAGCCTCTTAAAGAAGAAGTTACAGGTCTGTGAGAGCCAGAAATCTTGCTTGTTTGTAGGTGACCAAATACTTATTTTACCGAGGAATTTACCAATGAATTCTTTTAAAATCCTACAATGTGATTTTCTGGATTTTTTTTTCTCATTTTGTCTCTCATAGTTGAGGTATACCTATGATGAAAATTACAGTCCTCTCTCATCTTTTTAAGTGGGAGAACTTGCACAATTGGTGGCTGACTAAATACTTTTTTGCCCCACTGTATCTTTTTTGGGTGAACTTTATAGAAAAAGATTTTTACGTTCCCACAAAATGAGATATTCTGTGTCCTAGAAACCTCCACCTTGTCAGATACAAGCTGCACCGAGCACATCAGGGAATGTATTTTTCTCTCCAAAATCTGTTAACTCCATTTTTGTTCAGTTCAGTGGTAATATGTTCGCAAAGAAATTGGACTATCCTGCTTTTTATCCAATCAATTACCCATTATGGCTTGTTTGACCAGCTGCAAAAGCTCACATGGCAGTCTGCTCACATTGTCATAATAAGGTCAGCACAGAATATTAGACCACCGTTTCTGTTACTAGCAGCCGGTAAACCCCAGCAGCTTCTCATAATCAGAGATCAGACTGTGCTGTGATTGATAATGGGGATCATATGTTATTTACTCAAAATGTTTTTCTCATAGACTCACGGTTTAATGAAATCAGAGTGATCATCTCCTTATTGACCCAGTGAAATAAACAGTGAATAGATCTACTGTAGAACAGAATTCACTTTACCTCTAAGTGGATTGATCTGTCACCCCAGGCTACCCATGAACATTCGGCTTCCAATGAGCACAAGGTTACGGTTACGGCTTGTACACACTTAGACACTCATTTTAACTGTTGGTGAAACTAATTTGAAAAAAGCTGCAAGCTTCTCATGGTTTAAAACACTACAGTCAAGCTACCATTTTAAAAAAAGTAGACAGCTACGCTGGTAAAACTTTGTTTTAAGGACCAATTCTCACTATTATTTAGTTGCTTATTAGCATGCATATTACTAGCAAATTGGCTGTTTATTAGTTCTTATAAAGCACATATTAATGCCTTATTCTGCATGACCATATTCTACATCCCTTAATTCTATCCCATACCTTCTATCCCATTAACAAGCAGCATATTAGGAGTTTATTGAGGCAAAAGTCATAGTTAATAGTGAAAATGTGTTCTCTAATCTAAAGTGTTACCGCTTCACTAAAATCTGAAGCTACGCTACAAGTCTATACACAATGTGATTTGTATGGAAATTTTCGATTTTTAGAAAAAATTGAGCATGAAGGCCCACACTTAAACCCATATACTGTGTAAAAAAAAAAAAAAGATGGATGAAGCATCTCAACTTACTTCCACTATAGATACGTGATGTATGAACTATATACTGCAGCCAGCCACCACATGGCGTTCAAAATGTTTTATTTTTTATTTTTTATTTTTTTTATACAATTACATCTCCAATTACGTCTACATTGAAGCTTTTAGAGGGAAATATATTTTTAAATATATAACAATTTGGATGGTTTTAATTAACTGAACGGTATAATTTAATTCTGCAATCAGAGCCGTATGTATCTGGCAAAAAATTTAATTAAGGTAATTAAGGTTATTGCAATGCATTCAATAATTCCATTCAATTAGATTCAATTCCCACTAGTAAAACTAGAAAGCACCTAAGTCAAAGTAACAGAATTAAATCCAGTGGACAGCAACAGAATCTTTTGTTTGAACACGTTAGTTTACACGAATAGTCTGAACAAAGACGTTCAAAAGCTTTGTTCACAATGACAGCCAGTAAACAGATGGAGGACGCAAGTCATACTACTGATTGCTAGTTGGTGTTCATAATTGACTATAACTGTATCAGGTAGTGAATCACTATTTGCACTCCCATTAGTAGTCACCGCACCACGTCACTGCTCATTTGCATATATAGGAATACTGCTTATATTTGTTTTATGACTTGTGGTCCACCCACCAACTGAATTGAACTGAATGACTTCAATTGCTTTGTGGGTGCAGTCGCTGTCAGTGTGAACACCCTCAACACAGACTTATTCACATGCTCTCTATATTTGTTATTTCATTAACAATGGGTGTGTCATCCTTTTGTTTTCAGTGCCCATTAGGACGACCCATTTAGATCTGCCTTTCATTAACCGCAGAGCCTTTCTGCATTCATCACTATGCGACACTCCACCATCTACAAAACCATTAGTGTATTTGTTTGGTGAGACTGTATGTATCTTCATTCCCTTAAAATGACTGTGATTGAAATGACTGGAGGTTTTCTTCATGCTGGATTGCTTTCAGTCTTGCATCATTTCCTTGTTATGTGCATGCTTTGGACTGAAGGCACTTCAAAGACTGTCATCTTCATGCCATAAATGGAAATCCTTCATTATGGCCTTTCATATTTCTTGGCCATCTTTTATCACACTCTGTTTTCTGTCAGAAAAATCTGTGTAAATCAACACATCAATGCAGTGTGTATGGCAAAGCATGTTGTTGATTTCCGTTTTTCCACAGTTAATCCAAATCACTGATGCACTGAAATAGATGCATCCTCCCTCATGATTTATGTCAGTGCCTGTCACGTTGTTCATTTATTTTTCGTTAGCCAGCACAAGAATTGTAATTCCTTTGTATTTCTGCAACGAGAGCTTGATCTTTGATGTTGTTTCTACATCATTGGACAGACAGAGAACTTTTCATGAAAGCTTTTTTTTTGAGAATGTAATGAAAGCACCATATTAAATTTGTCTGATGTAACCAGAAATGGATCTTTCTAAACATGTTCTTGAAATAATACACTAAGAATTTTAGTTCTGGAGCTCAAAAAACATATTAGGGTTAGTCAGTTGTTCTCCCATGTTTCCCTGTGCAGCTGCACAGAATGTCTTCAGCTGTGATATCTTCATAGATCATATGAAGGGATAGTTCACCCAAAAATGAAATTTCTGTCATAATTTACTCACCTTCATGTTGTTGCAAACCGGCATGTCTTTCTTCTGCGGAAAGCAAAATAATATATTTTGAAGAAGTGTGTCAGTGACTTTCATTGTACTGTAACAACAAAGAGGTCCAAGTTCTTCAAAACATCATCTTTTGTGATCCACAGAAGTCATAGGTTTGAAACAAAATAAGGGTGAGCAAATTATGACCGAGTTTTCATTTTTGAGTGAACTATCCAATTAAGTATTAGGGTCTGAAGCTTAATAACTCACATAATTGTCATTATCACAGTACTCTAATGGATTTCTGTCATGTAAAAAGATTATATTTTGTTTTGCCTTCATCTTGAACACGTGCCTATGGGACTGACCTCTGCACAGAGAGCAAACACTGATTATTGTGCTGCATAATACTACTTCGACTTGTTGTGAAGCAGTACTAACCATTAATTATAAAGATGGAATGTATGAGGTGCATATATTTGCATCTTTAATACCATGGCTAACTTTTTTTAATACATGTAATTTGATGGATTGTTAACCGAACACAGTTCATTCTAAAATGGCGAAAAGGATTTATATTCTTAGCAAGGAACCAATTCGGATGTTTCTTTTCATTTTAAAGTTTCTTTGTTCTAGTTATTTGGTAAAAAAACAAAAAAAACATGAAGCAACACACAAGAAAAGACTCGCTCAGTTTTCTCATTCCGCAGCATTTGGCTGTGTAATAGGATACTCCACTTTTCTTTAGTCTTTCTGAATCCACAATGAGATTCCCTCTTTCGTTCTGCCTTTTGAGTACCGGCATTAGCCAAGGGCTTTGTCACTGCAGGATTGTGTGAAATGCTTTGAATTTGAAGCAGGTGCTTTAGATTTTATTAAAAGGTCGGAGGAGGATAAATGCATTGTGGTCAACAGTTAGGTTAAAGGTTGTGGCCGTCGAGTATTAACAGTTAGAATGATTGCTTGTTTTAAATTCTCCAGTCACAATGGTCCCACTATCTTAATGGTCAAATGTGGAGGTTTGCAGTTGCGGGGCATCCCACAGGGCCACTAAATCCCCCTGCCTGTACTTAGACTGAGCCGAGCATCTCTCAGAATATCCTTAATGCTCTGCCTGTCTCCCGGTGCGCAATCAACTGCAACTAGCCCGTAATCTCATAAAGAGTGAGAGAGAGAGAGTGCTTCAAACTCAGCATCATACGAAAATCTTCACCTGTGGTTTTTGGCAAGAAGTCTCACAGCCACACTGTGCACGTGTCATAACAGCTGCTACACCTTGTCATTCAGCACTTTCAGCACTGTGAGAACATAGAGTTCACTAGATAAATTATGTATGAGTTATGAGCATCCTCTGAGAGACAAGTTGTACTTGTGAAGGAGATGTCTTGATCGTGTAGGCCTACTCCTAAACACTAAAGATGTTGTCTAGGTCCTGCGGAGCTGTGCTCTGACTTTGCTGCATCTGCTCCGGTTCGCTGTCTTTAGCCGTGTCCTCCTGCGCCCCACAGTAGTAATAACTCTTCCACGAGCAGAAGTTGCTGTCAGTGACAGGGAAAGCTTGCCAGATTCACCCTCAGTCCTGGGTTATGGGAGGTCGTCCAACAGCCAGTTTTCTATGGCATATCTCCATAGGGCCTCCACAAAGAAACTGATTAAAGGTGTTCTGCTGTGCTTTGAGAAACGGGCGACAGGACATGAGCTCAAGCCCGACAGCTGTTGTCAGCTGGTTTAATGAATTTCTTCAAGATGAATTGAATAACATTCCATGTTCTCTGTACTTTTTTTTAAAGCTTTTTTTTGTGCATGTTTGAAGTTGATAATAAGGAAGCATCTGTTGTCCTTTAAAAAAAACAAAACAAGTGGTCTTCTTTAGGCCAAGGACCTCAGAAGGATGGAACAGGGCCATGTACTGTATAATATATACACTTGCATGTGTGATACCTTGTTAAAGAATTTACGTACTTTATGATTTTGACATTGCAAAGCCATTAAAATTATAAAGAGTCATACACTTAAACAATATATTTCAATTACAATATTATATGTTGTAATTTTTCCTGTGATGGCAAAGATACATTTTCAGCAGCCATTACTCCAGTTTACAGCATCACACAATTGTTCAGAAATATGCTGATTTAGTGCTCAAGAAACATTTCTTATTATTATTATCAATGTTGTGCTGCTTAATAGTTTTGTGGAAAACAACACATTTTTTTATATTTTTTTTAGGATTCTTTGATGAATAGGAAGTTAACGAAGAGTAGAATGGTAGTTTATATGGATAATATAATGTATAAAATATTTGAAATCTCTATCTATGAATAAAATAAAATAAATTATCAGCTCGTCTCTGTATCACATAAGTAAAAGAATTTGCAAATGCTCTTTCCTGTTGACCTTAAAATGCATGCTGCCATTATTGCGAACATGATGTTGCCTTATAAACAGTATCATAACAGATACTCCCTTTGTCCTACATTCAACCCAGTTCTTGAAAAGAAATAAAAACCTTCCACATCTCTTATTTTTGGATTGAGATGTTTTGAAACTCATTAAACGCTGTCCACTGAACCCTCCCTGGACTTAATTAACTCCATTCCATTGTTTGAGATTGAATCAGCAAAGCCATGATTAACCATCAACTTGGCCTTTCACGTGCCACAATCTAGTGTGTCTTTTCACATGCTAACAAACTTAACTCTTGCTTGGACCTCTTACTCAGAGCATGCCTCTTTTTCCTTCATGAATCCGAATGCTAAACGCTTTACCCCGTAGTTCAGCAGAGGTGTCTCGTATAGGATTTCCGGCAGGCTGCTTGACCCCATTAGGTTTAATTTCTGGTGTCTAAGCTCACAAGGGAACACTAGCCACATTGATGCATGCACCGTGCATTGACTTATTGTCTCTGAGACTCAAGAGATTAACCTCTTAGTCCCACACGCCTGAGGAGGGGGTCCTGTCTGAACCGTGAGAAAACTGGAAGCCATTGTTGGCTTCTCTTTAATAATGCCATGTCTGCAGTTAAATGTATTTTTTGCTGCTTTTACATAGTTATTTATCTGCACAGGGCTCTGCGATTTTTATAAAAACCACAGTGGGAAGGACCACAATGTGTATTTAATTTATTGAATGTGAAATTACTCCAGACACTGCAGAGATCGTCTGATCTGTGATGTGGGATAATACGTCTGGACGTTTGGTGGACTCGATGGCTAAATGCTTCATTTTTGATGGCTTAGCGATGCCAAATCTTGTTCTTGTCCTTGAATTCTAATGTATACCCTGATTTTGTTAAAGTGTCGTTTTTAATCTTTCTTATGTGTAATTTATCTAAAAAAAACTGAGAGGGTGCTGGTAATACTATCGTGTTAGTCCTGGACTGTTTTTCCTAGATATTGTACCATTTATCAAGATGAAAAGCCTAGTTGTCGGCAAGATGAAGAAAATGGCAATCTACTTCCTGATCTTAGGGAAGATGTTGACGTTCTTCAAATGTGAACCTGTCTGGATATAGGAAAAGGCATAAAATCGCTTATTAGACCACATTATTGTCATTTGTTGCTCACAGGTCTGGGTTTTATGTTCTTAACACAAGGTAATGATTTTCTGTGCATTGGCCTTGGATATAAGTGGTTTCCAAATCACAGGCCTGCCATAAATTCCATGTTTCCACATCTCATGTTGCTTAGGAATTGAATCAATATTAATACAGCTAGCAACTATTATGAGAAATGTCCATTTATCTCTTTTCAGTAAGATATAACTTGCTGTCAATGTGTGTATTTAGTTATTCTTGGTATTGTGTTTGTTACACGGTGGTGGTGAAGCATGAATTATTACAGGCAAAATTTTTTTTTGAGATACATAAAAACCGTAACGTTTACAAATCATATCTTTTTGAAAGATCATATAGTAGTGTATGTTTTATATTTTTTCATAATTCGTAGCTAAACCCTAAAAATCAGTGCTAAACCCTAAAAATATGATGGGACAAATATATAAAAATATAACATATAAAAATAACATAAACATAAAAATAGAGTTGTTTCAAAGCATTATTCAACCGAAATCAGGCCTTTAAGCATACTAATTAGCATATTTTTTATATAACAACTGTGAAAACAAACACCATTCTTATCTATTGTCATATTTGTTCATTTGATAAGCCAAACTATAATTGAAATTAATTTGACAGAGGATGACATAATTTACACCAAATAAATGTAAGTGAATGTTATACCAAATGATTTGCATATATTGCATATACAAATACAACACATCATTTAAAAATAATTTGACACTTTATTAGTGCACTGTATTGCAGTATTTTGTAATGCTTAATTGCTCTCCTTTTTCCATAAGAATATAATTTATTTTCACCTTTTACTTACCAGTTCTTTCAGTACTTGGCATCTTTGTGTCACTGCAGGAAAAAGAGGCTGAATTGCAGATTAATGAGAGACGGTGTATGCACTGTATATTATTAGAGGAATGAGTGTGAGTGATGAACTGTAGACGTGTTCTCACTCTGTACTGTCATTTATGGTTGGAGGAGCCTGTCTGAGACACAAGCTCATTAATAACGAGTGAAAACGCATTGCTAGATTTAAACTTGAATGCAGAAAGTGGATCATTAAACAGTCTGCAGAACTACAGGTGTATGTTCAGTCAATGGCAAATGTCTATTCACCCGTCCACTGGTGGGAAGCTATGGTATTGTACCTTGCTGTAGTGGATCATTCATATTTTTGTGCCTTTGTGTTGACTTCAAGGATTTTTTTGTGTCCTCGGGAGGTTTATTTGAGTAGTAATATTTTTTTTTATGGCGTAGTCTTATATTCCCCTTCTCAGTTCATTTTTAACAACATTATGTGCTTTGTTTTCTGTTTGAGAGATTTTTGTTGTTTCAGAGTTTTTAGTTTTTTTTTTGGTTTTGTGCGAACTAATGGCTGAATTTATTTGCTATAAAATAAAACAGTCAATACAAATATTGTGAAATATTATTACGTTAAAAATAACTGTTTTAAATTTTAATATATTTTGATATGTAATTTATTTCAGTAATGGCGATGCTGAATTTTCAGCATCATTACGCCAGTCTTCAGTGTCACATGATCATTCAGAAATCATTCTAATATGCTGATTTGCTGCTCTAAAAACATTTCTTATTCTACTATATTCTTATTCTACTATATCCTTATCACTTGTCACTAAAAGCTTATTGCTGTTATACTTTTTTTTCTCTCAATGATACTGTTCAAAACAACAGCATCTATTTGAAATGAAATCTCTTGTAACATCATAATGTTTTTTACTTTCACTTTGATAAGAAATAATGCTTCTTTGCTAAATAAAATATTAATTTCTTTCAAAATTCAAAAATCTTACTGACACCAAACTTTTGAATTATAGAATATATGTGTAACATGAATAAGAATGCTTCATTTTTGATGGCAAATGCCAAATATTGTTTTTGTCCTTGAATCCTAATGCCCTAAAAATAAAATGATTTTGTTGTCTGTCTTGTGTATAGTTTATCTTAAAGAACTGAGAAGGTGTTGGTAATACTATCGTGTTAGTCCTGGATATTGTACCATTTATCAAGATGAAAAGCCTAGTTGTCGGCAAGATGAAGAAAATGGCAATCTACTTCCTGATCTTAGGGAAGATGTTGACGTTCTTCAAATGTGAACCTGTCTGGATATAGGAAAAGGCATAAAATCGCTTATTAGACCACATTATTGTCATTTGTTGCTCACAGGTCTGGGTTTTATGTTCTTAACACAAGGTAATGATTTTCTGTGCATTGGCCTTGGATATAAGTGGTTTCCAAATCACAGGCCTGCCATAAATTCCATGTTTCCATATCTCATGTTGCTTAGGAATTGAATCAATATTAATACAGCTAGCAACTATTATGAGAAATGTCCATTTATCTCTTTTCAGTAAGATATAACTTGCTGTCAATGTGTGTATTTAGTTATTCTTGGTATTGTGTTTGTTACACGGTGGTGGTGAAGCATGAATTATTACAGGCAAAAATTTTTTTTTGAGATACATAAAAACCGTAACGTTTACAAATCATATCTTTTTGAAAGATCATATAGTAGTGTATGTTTTATATTTTTTCATAATTCGTAGCTAAACCCTAAAAATCAGTGCTAAACCCTAAAAATATGATGGGACAAATATATAAAAATATAACATATAAAAATAACATAAACATAAAAATAGAGTTGTTTCAAAGCATTATTCAACCGAAATCAGGCCTTTAAGCATACTAATTAGCATATTTTTTATATAACAACTGTGAAAACAAACACCATTCTTATCTATTGTCATATTTGTTCATTTGATAAGCCAAACTATAATTGAAATTAATTTGACAGAGGATGACATAATTTACACCAAATAAATGTAAGTGAATGTTATACCAAATGATTTGCATATATTGCATATACAAATACAACACATCATTTAAAAATAATTTGACACTTTATTAGTGCACTGTATTGCAGTATTTTGTAATGCTTAATTGCTCTCCTTTTTCCATAAGAATATAATTTATTTTCACCTTTTACTTTCCAGTTCTTTCAGTACTTGGCATCTTTGTGTCACTGCAGGAAAAAGAGGCTGAATTGCAGATTAATGAGAGACGGTGTATGCACTGTATATTATTAGAGGAATGAGTGTGAGTGATGAACTGTAGACGTGTTCTCACTCTGTACTGTCATTTATGGTTGGAGGAGCCTGTCTGAGACACAAGCTCATTAATAACGAGTGAAAACGCATTGCTAGATTTAAACTTGAATGCAGAAAGTGGATCATTAAACAGTCTGCAGAACTACAGGTGTATGTTCAGTCAATGGCAAATGTCTATTCACCCGTCCACTGGTGGGAAGCTATGGTATTGTACCTTGCTGTAGTGGATCATTCATATTTTTGTGCCTTTGTGTTGACTTCAAGGATTTTTTTGTGTCCTCGGGAGGTTTATTTGAGTAGTAATATTTTTTTTTATGGCGTAGTCTTATATTCCCCTTCTCAGTTCATTTTTAACAACATTATGTGCTTTGTTTTCTGTTTGAGAGATTTTTGTTGTTTCAGAGTTTTTAGTTTTTTTTTTGGTTTTGTGCGAACTAATGGCTGAATTTATTTGCTATAAAATAAAACAGTCAATACAAATATTGTGAAATATTATTACGTTAAAAATAACTGTTTTAAATTTTAATATATTTTGATATGTAATTTATTTCAGTAATGGCGATGCTGAATTTTCAGCATCATTACGCCAGTCTTCAGTGTCACATGATCATTCAGAAATCATTCTAATATGCTGATTTGCTGCTCTAAAAACATTTCTTATTCTACTATATTCTTATTCTACTATATCCTTATCACTTGTCACTAAAAGCTTATTGCTGTTATACTTTTTTTTCTCTCAATGATACTGTTCAAAACAACAGCATCTATTTGAAATGAAATCTCTTGTAACATCATAATGTTTTTTACTTTCACTTTGATAAGAAATAATGCTTCTTTGCTAAATAAAATATTAATTTCTTTCAAAATTCAAAAATCTTACTGACACCAAACTTTTGAATTATAGAATATATGTGTAACATGAATAATAAATGGCAGTGGAACAAGAAAAGTTAGGAAAAATACCATCATCATGTCTTCTTTCACCGTCAGTTTTTTAATTTTTTAATTTTTTCATTGAATCATTTTTGGCCTATTAGGCTTATAGTTTCTAAAGATGTTAGTATTCTCACTTTTGACATCAGTCTAAGTGTCTCTATTTGTCATCATGTTTCCCACTTCTTTCTGCATGGCTGGAAACTTGACGTACAGAAGGAATTCAGTAGTGCCAGCTGCCAAACCCTTAAATGCCCTCCGGTCCAGACAGCTGCCTCTAACCCAATGACTCCACTGATGCCCTCAAAACCTGTCCTCCGCATTCATATCTGTCTCCATAATATCACATCAGACTGACAGAACCACCAACCTGAACATCAAACACAGTGGAGGAGAGTATTATTAAATTTAATGACTGCATGCGTTGACAACCTGCTCTAGTCTGAGCCCTTTTGAATTGAAGAATCTTTCCTGGAAATTATTAAAAGTAGAGCTGGTACTGGAATTTTAAATTTATCCTAAATTTATCACGCAGAGAAACAGTTTGTCAAATGGCGTATCAGAGCAGCTATTATTCCATGGCTCCACCTCCTCCCTACATGGTTCACAATGGAACCTGAAAGGTCACGTCTCCCCTGTATTTCTGTACATTAAAATGAAGTGTCATGCGATACGATCTCAGACTAGATAGCTGCGGGGTTGTTTTGTCGAAGTTTGCCATGATAGATTTTGAAAACCGGGCTTTAGGCCATCAGGGAGACAGGGAACTTGTCAATGGAAGCTCTTCCCTGCTGTGAACCCTGTCAGTATTTTGACACTCTGTTGCAATATTCAGATGTCTCGCAATGCAACAGTTCTGTCAGCGACCATAGATTTGTTTTGCAAGTTGTCCCACATAAATAGCACTGTATTTGGCAAGAAAAGTTCTAATTAAGTTTTTTTTTTCTCTCCAAAGGATGTTTGAATATTAGTTGAATATTAGACGCCGTCTAGATGTGTGTGAGTGAGTGTGGTGTAGGGAGACATTATTGCATCATTGCACAATGCTTTATTGCAAAACTCCCCACTTTTTTTATTTTTGCTATCATTTCAAAGTGCAGTTATTTTGACAAACTTTTTAAAAAAGGTGAAATGATTGCCTTCCATTTGCAGAAACATGCCGTGTTGGAGTCTGCCTGTGGTTTGCCGCTGTTCAATGTGTGAAACCCTTTGATTCGTAAGAAATGGCTCTTGTTCTGTAATTCTTGTTTTGCGTCTCCCAATTAGGCATGGGCCGGTATGAGATTTTGATGGTATGATAACCTTAAGCAAAAAATATCACGGTTTCTCTGTATCACAGTATTGTTGTTACAGCTTTAAAAAGGGAGGGAAAAAAAGTTCAGCAAAAGACGGGATCAAACCCGGGTCGATCGCGTCAACAAGCCAACGACGAGCGCTTATCCTTCTGCGCCACTGGAGCTGACGGTTTACAGCCAATTTGAACTAAATGTAAATAGACACCCCGTATTTTTTATTCCATAGTAAGGGCAATTCATACAATACATTTAATTTGATTTGTTTTGCACTTCTCGGTCACCGTAACATTGGACCCCATTCACTTTCACTGTATGGGCAACAGTGTTTTTTTTATTGTCAGCTAAAGCTAAATTAAAAATAGTAAATTCATTGAAATAAAGCTGAAATAAAATGTAAATATTGGTGGAAAAACATACAAAAAAGGAATGTTGTCTTAACTAACTGAAATAAAATAAGCTGAAGTGGACTGTCTCATTACAAAAAATACAAATGAAAACGAAAAATATAAAAATAAAAGCTAATTCAAAATATGAATAATACTATAAGAGCATATAGACAATCACAAATAGACAAGTGTTTCATGGAAGAAAGAAAGTCAAACCGGTTTGTAATCACACAAGGATGAGTAAATGATGACAGAATTTTTGGTAT
>NW_015505973.1:1250944-1257373 GCF_001515645.1 Sinocyclocheilus grahami | reverse complement strand
TATATATATATATATATATAAGGTTCCACTTTAAAGTAAAAGAACTTAAACTTTTAAAAATGTAAATCTAAATTATTTGGTCATTATTTGAAGATTTGTCAGACTGCAATTTGTTGCATTAAAAATTTATTTTAATATTTTTATACATTTGTATGACTTGTAAGGAAGGTTTTAATTAAATTGTTTCTAATTAATTTGTTTGCTTCTGGGATTTCTGTCTGTGCACTGCAGTGTAGTACAGACGCTTATAAAGTACTTTAGGAATGATGGGATTCTCCAGCCTGGTCTCATGTTTATACGTAGGTATTAATACATAACATTTACAAGCACAAAACGTACACTTTTGTACGTTTTTAATTGATGCTAAAACCTACAATTTAGACGTATTTCAACGTTTAAAACGTACAAATCGCTACGTATTTTTTGCTAAAAAACATAAAAATATTTACGTATCTTTTATATCATTTAGATATTCATATCAATGCATTTTTATCATTTTATCAATAAGCGATTTAGATTTTTAGACCCCTTAACCTGCCCCCAAACCTAAATCTACCCATTTTATAGCGAATATGCATTTTTATAATTTTATTAATACGCGATTTAGATTTTTAGACCCCTTAACCTACCCATTTTATAGCGATATATAAAGGATATAAAACGCAAATGACCGAAATACGCAGGAAAATACCAATTTTAGTAACAATATAGCATTAAAATATATATATAGTCGCTAATTCCACTCCTACCTAAACATTTCTGTACAGTATAAGAAAAACATGACAGACAGATAAATGCAATTACAATAATTTATTTATTGCAAAAATGTCAAAAGCAGTACTAAAAGTAATCCAAATGACGATGCGTTGCACCCGCAGAAGCAGATCGCCAAAAAAAGGCTTGGATTTGGGTCTGTTCCTCGCAGTCGTATGGATTCGGAAGATTTGGATTACAGCGCACTAATAAAATTGTTTCAGTTCGCAATTATGTTGCGTTTTTGGTGTATTTTATAGTTCTATTGTCAGTCACAGCATGTCGGAGAAAACGCCTTTTGTGGCCCATGACAATCAAAGTAAACATTACATGACAAGTAAAGGTTAAACGATTGCAGAAATGTTATTTATTTTAAGGTTTAAAGTGAAGTCATGTTTAACATTATGTAGGCATATTCTTGGAAACGAGCTGGCAGCAGAAATCACAACAAAACGAAATTTTATAATTTCATAAGTAAACGAGTAAACAATTTAATAATGCAATTGAAAACAAGGTAATTCATATGACAACTAAAAACTACAAAAATTAATGCGGCGATTTCAATATTCATAAGGATTCATTTTTAGGTGTCGTCAATACGTCAGTTTTGTACGTTTAGAGGCTGAAAATACGTCAGTATTGTACGTTTTAGTGCCTGTAAAAACATAAGTAAATGTACGTTTTATAGAACCACATTTGACGTAAAATACATACGAATTATGAGATCACATTGGATACTCGTTTTCACTGCATGCACAAACCTTGCATGCGTAGAGAATATAAACCTCTTATTCATGCAGTATTCAAAAGCATGCTTAGCTCTGGCTCTGTGATAATAATTGCACATTCAATTATTTAAAGGTATCTGGACTTGTGTCTCTGGGAAACAGAACCCCTCTTGATAGTTCATTGAAAGAATGCACCTCATCAATAAGCATCAAAGTCTTCTGCAGATCAATGTAATTCGATTTTGCATGTGTGTGTGTGTGTTATGCTTCTTGCCTGAGGTTGTGGTCTCCCACTTAATTGACAACTGATTTGAAATGCAAACAGCAAGATGGGTGAAGCCAAATCAGCTAGATTCGCCGATGTTCTGAACGGCTGCCATATGGAGGGCACCATTTTGGAGTCACTTTAGCTTTGAGCTCCATCAAGCCTTCTTGTGTTTACGCCAACTTTAGCAGTAGTCATGGCAACCGTCGCAGAACGTAATTTGGTTCTCTTTTCATCATATTTTCTCTCGCAGCTCCAGTCTGCATTTAATGTCCTTTAATGCTCCTTGAGGAACAGAGCTAACTCAACTTAGTTAAGCAGACAGAAATGCAAGCCAGTCAGTAGTCCTATTTCTCAGCTGGTGGGTTGTGACCCACTTTAAAGTCATGAACATTTCCAGCAAACTGTCATTTCCTTCACATTTCAACCTGTTCATTGTGCATTCTGTGTTGGAAATTACATTTATGAACTTTTTTGAATAAAATGGAAATACATTTTTTGTATCCTCACAATTAAATATTTGTATACTTTTTGCATAATTTGAGAAAATTAGGAAATTAGAGAGTATTTATTATTAATGATGAATTATGTTTTTGCTATAAATTAATGATTATTAACAAGTATTTAATATATTTGTAAAATACAATTTTTAATCTCAAGTATTTGTTCATGGTAAACAAGTACAGTAATAACTGGAAAAACTTTATTGGGGCAAAATTGTTTGGTGTGTTGGAAATGACAGCACAACTGTGGGACAACCATTTAAAATATTATAATTTTTTTTTTTACAAAATATCTAAATGTTTTTTTAATTTGCAAAAAAAAAAAATCAAAAATATTACAAAAAATGTAATACATTTTAAATCAATGATAAAACAATATTTTGTGACATTTTTATATTTTAAGTCTGGGTCTGGTCTATAACTAAGGAAAAACAATAAAATCAATACTTATGTGGCATTTGAAATGTTGCATAAATAAATGATGATGGCATGGAAAACGATGAAGGATCTATTAATCACACACACTGTTACAACAGATCTTTGATACCATTTAAAAGACTTTGTTCTTTCTCATGGTACCCACTGCTTGCCTGGTGAAATGAAAAAAGTGCATGGTTACACAGATTGGACCAGTGCTCTGTAATAAGGGGCCCATTCAGACGCCAGCTTTGCCGTCGTGCCTCTCTACTCTCATTAAGCGACCTGTCAGTCACAGCACCGCTGGAACTCCACGTTGGCGTGGGATCTCTTGCTCGCCCCTCATATCGTTGGCGGAACGACACTCCGCATCATGAAGTGGGAAGCAGAATTAATGAATCACAAACATTTTTGAATTATAATGTTTAAAAGGGATGGCCCTCTCTAATAAATCTTATGCTTCTGTGGCGGCAGGTAATTGAACCTCCCCTGGCCCCATTACCTGAGGTTGCATGAATATGAGGGCATGAATATGGATCAAATTGGAGAAATGGTTGCAGTGTGTGCTCGTCTGATTGACAGGCGAGGATGGTGTCTTGAGATGCCGCCCTTGACCTGCATTTGCATTCTCATTTGACAGAGTGCGACAGGCGATGGAGGATGCTTGTGTTTTGAGTGCCTTGATTTCTGTCTATAATGAAGTGACTGATGTGTGTGGGCGTTTCTTCTAGTACAACCACCTTTCTTTGTCCCAGGAGTTGAGCTTTATTAAAAGTAACCGTTTTTTTTATCCTGAAGGTTATATTAAAACTGAAAACTTTCTAAATGTCTTTTATTTATAAATATAATTATACTAATTATTATTCCTGTGATGGCAAAGCTGAATATTCATTGTCTCACAGTACACAGTCAGTGTCTCGTGATCCTTCAATTCTATATATGAAATATTTCTTATCAATTTTGAAAACAGTTACATATTTTCGCCTTTTTTTTAGGATTCTTGCATGAATAGAAAGTTAAAAGTACACTCTAAAAAATGCTGGGTTAAATAGGGACAAACCCAGCTATTGGGTTGTTTTGACCCAGCGGTTGAATTGTTTTGATTCAAAAGCTGGGTCAAAACAACCCAATAGCTGGGTTTGTCCCTTTTTAACCCAGCGCTGGGTTATATTTAACCCAGCATTTTTTAGAGTGTAACTGCATTTATTGAAAACAGATTTTTTTAGTAACATTATAAATGTCTTTTATAGACATGTCACTTTTGATCACATCACAATGTATTCTTGCTCAATAAAAGTAAAAGTTTCGGTAACACTTTATTTTAAGGTGTCCTTGTTGCACGTTACATGTACTTACTATTATAATAACAATGAATTATGCATAGTTACATGCAAGTAACCCTAAGCCAAACCCTAATCCTAACCCTAACCATATAGTAAGTGCATGTAGTGAATTAATATTAATCAGTTCTTAAATGTATAATTACACTGCAACAAGGACACCTTAAAATAAAGTGTAATCAAAGTTTCTTTCCAAAAACAAAAATCTTAGTGACCCTAAAATTTTGAACGGTAGTGTATATTAATTTAAATTCTGGTGGCAATTCCACCAGGTCCAACAATTTTGCTAATAATTAGTTACTGTCATAAACTAGTGTACAAAGTATGTTTGAGGAGCTACGAGACTCATAAAATATAAATAAATAAAAGCAATGTAAATATGATGTAATTTGATCAAATTATGCTTAGTTTATTTTCTAAAAGTTCACAGAGCCAAAAATACCCTTAGTTGAGACAGTTATGAGGATAATGGCCTGGTTTTGTTATGACGAATAATGACCTTAATTTTTCTCTTACCAAGCCTTTAAAGAAAGCAGCTGAAATTGGTTTTATTTTAGGTAGTTGAGATCTGTTAGTAATTTTTTCATTTTTGAATTATAAAGCCAGAAAAGGACAGTCTCTTCATTCACACTCATTTATTCTGAGCTAAAGTGGTTTCTTGACTTGTTTCATAACACCTCACTGAATGAGGACTACCTTGAGATTGACATCTCAACTTCTTTTTAAAAAGTCTTTTTTTTCACTTTTCAATGAGATGTCTTGTTCAGTGCCTTTGAATTCGGTTGCTCTTCTGCAGTGTAAGAATCAGTATGTTTTTTCTTATTCTTGTTGCTGATAGATTCTCTAGGTCATTCCCAAGGTGAATTTCTGTTTATCTGCTGAAGGTACATCAACTCATTTAGAATTGGCAGAGGGCTTTAACTCAAGTGATTTATAATGTGTGCATAGAGCAGTTGATGTAATGACAATGAGCCCAGGGCACACAATAGAAGGCCGAATACTTTCACAGCCAGTGTAAACCCTGTAGTAGTTTAAAAAGGTCCCATTAGCACAAGATAATAAATGACAGGCCATTTTATAATGGTATATGCTAATTGTGCATTTGTATTTGAGGTATTTGTTCACTTCTAGTGCCAATATATACATTACACGCTGCATACCTTTCTAATAATGAAGGCATCCTCGAATGTGTCCTTAGCGGAGATAGAGTCATCATCTGATAGAAATGTAATTAATTCCCTCATGATTTTTTTCCCGCATGAATAGGCTCAGTATTAAGAACTACTTAGCTTGAGTGTCTGCAAAACAGTTCTGCTAACTAGAGGTTCATGCTCGGGGTACAGATAATATAGAATGAATGTTATGAGCTCACAATGCAGTCACCCAGATGTTCCTCTTGGATAAGGACCAACTGTAGTTTGTGGTCTGTATTTTTTTAATTTAATTTAATTTATTTGTATAAAATCTTTATTTTTTTAATATGAGATATTTGAGATAGATAGTTTCTTGAAGGAATAGTTCACCCAAAAATTAAAATGTCCTGAAAATGTACTTGCCCTCAGACCATCCAAGATGTAGAAGAGTTTCTTCATCAGAACAGATTTGGAGAAATTGAGCATTTTTTGCATTTTAACAATAATGTCTAACATCAATGGCTCCTTTTCCCCCCCACCCTGCAGAAACAATAGTAGAGATTTGAACGTCAGCAGGTTAAAAATAGCTCAGTGTAAAAGGGGTTTGCTGTAAGATCCTCCACCACCGGGATATGTGGCTAATGGAACACATTCTAAAGCCGTCATGTTGGCATATTGGCGCTAATGGACTCACTGTGTGTTCCGGTCTCCTTTGTTTGAGTATCCCGCAATCTCTCATGACATTCAGAGATTTAGCCTTTAACAAATCATTACACACTACATGTCCAAATCGGTCTGTCTAGTTTCATTCTGTTGCAAGTACAAATTCACTAATATTTAACGGAACAATACCAGCACATAATGTACTCCACTTTTACCTTTGTATTTTGTCTTTTCAACATATATTTAATCAGACTTGAATACTAAAATACCAAGCGTGGTTGTGTATGTGTGGTTGTTCTTCTGTATTTTTGCTGCTGAATGGACTCATTACATTCATTACACAGTATTCACTGCAAAATAGTGCTTTCTGCATATTTGTTAGTCAGATTTGCGGCCATTAGATATTTATACATTATTCAAAATTGCACAGAACAATTTGTCTAAGCACATGAAAAACTCCCATTATGATAAACACCACTGGATTTTCATTTGCTGCATCTTGGATGTTGAGGAGATGCATTTGAGGAGTTTATTTTAGGAAGATCATGCTGAAATAGATGACAAAATAAGACAATAAGGTTGTCTTGGATTTTCATTTCTGCCGAATGCACCAGATGAAATCAGTCA